>NW_024105129.1:59132-66406 GCF_003945595.2 Pipra filicauda
GCGCGTCAGCTGCAGGAGGCGGAACCGGGAGAACGCGCGGCCCGGGGCCGCATCCCGGGCCTGGGCCAGCACCTGGATGAACCCTGGGGACGGGGGAACCCGGGGGGGTCACGCGGGCCCCCCGGGCCCCCCCGTGCCCCTGTCCCTGCGCTCACCCGCCTGCATCCGCTCCCAGCTGTTCCACACGGAGCCCACGCACACGATGGGCAGCCCCAGCTCCCCCAGGAACAGGCTCTGGGGGAGTTGGGGGGGTGAGGGGAGGGTGCCGAGACCCCTCCCACCCCTGACCCCCCCCCAGCCCCAGGTGGGCGCTCACCTGGTCGATCTTGGGCAGCACGGCCACCACGTGCCGCGCCAGCACCTCGCCTGCCTTGGTGAAGATGTGGCAGCACAGAGGGTCCCCGGCCTGGGCGCCTGGGGACGGGGTGGGGGGGTGGGACGGGGACCTGGGACCCCCCCTGCACCCCCCGGGGGTCCCACAAGCCGGGCTGTGCTGCGGGGGACGGGGTGGCACCCGTGTCCCACCCCCCGAGGAGGGCAGAGGGTGCTCGGGGCCAAGGTGTGCCCGGGGCAGAGATCGGGGAGTGGCACCGGGAGGGACAAACGGGGTGACAGTGCCCAGGGGGGGCCGGGACAGCTCCACCCCCCGGAAGGGGCCTCCCTACCCTCTGCCAGCTTCTGGCAAAACCCCGCGAACTTGGACTTCTCGAAGGTGCGGTAGAGGTGGGTCAGGAGCCCCATCCTGTCCGAGATCTGGGGGGCAGCGATGGGGGGGGCACAGGGCAGCTCTGGGGCCCGGCTGCACAGGGGACCCGCCCTGGGGACAGGGACCCCATCCCACTGCAGCTGAGAGCATCCCCTGCACCCCACACACAGCCCAGAGACCCCCCTGGATCCCAGTACTGAGCCCAGAGCCCCCCAGACCCCAAAACACAGCCCAGAGCCCCCCGGACCCCAAAACACAGCCCAGAGCCCCCCGGACCCCAAAACACAGCCCAGAGCTCCCCGGACCCCAAAACACAGCCCAGAGCCCCCCGGACCCCAAAACACAGCCCAGAGTCCCCTTGTACCCAGAACACAGCCCAGAGCCCCCCAGACCCTGACACCCAGCCCAGAGCACTCAGGACCCTGCACACACCCCAGAGCCCCCCCAGGACCCCAACCCCCATCCCAGAGCCCCCCCAGGACCCCAGCCCCCATCCCAGAGTCCCCCCAGGACCCCAGCCCCCATCCCAGAGCCCACCCTGTACCTCGACAGCCATCCCAGACTCGTCCCCCTGTACCCCAATACACGTCCCAGAGCCCACTGGGACCCCAACACCCATCCCGGAGCCCACTGGGACCCTGACACAGATCCCAGAGCCACCCCAGCCCCTGACACCCATCCCGGAGCCCACTGGGACCCCGACACAGATCCCAGAGCCCCCCAGCCCCTGACACCCCCCAGCCCCCTGCCAGCCCCCCGCAGCACCTGGAAGTAGTCGAACATGGCCTGCCTGACGTATCCGACGTCGTGGGGCGGCACCTCCAGGTTGTCCATGCAGTCAAACACCATCTTCACGGCCTGGTGGGCGATCCAGTACGCTGGGGGGGAGTCAGGGGCCGCCTCGGCCCCCCCCCCGAGCTCCCCGGCCCCCCCGGCCCCCCCGGGCTCACCGGAGCCTTCGTCGCCCATCATGTGCCCCCATCCTCCGCAGCCGGTCTCGGAGCCGTCGGGGTTGATGAGTTTGCAGTTGGAGCCGGTGCCCGAGATCAGCACGATCCCCCCTGCGGGGCCGGGCGGCACCGTCACCCCCCCGTGCCGGGGCGTGTCCCCCCGCCGCGCCCCCCGGTCCCCACCGTGGTCGGTGGCCGTGGCCATGGCCCCCACGGCGTCGGTGGTGATGAAGTAGCTCTGGCTCAGGTGGGGGAAGCGCCGGTGCAGCTCCTCCGTCAGCTTCCCGATGGCGTCCTGCTGGTCCCCCCCGCTCAGGGACAGCCCCTGCCCCGACCAGGGTCCCCGTCAGCCCCGGGGTGTGCCCGGGGGGGGTCCCGGGGTGGGGGGACGGGGGGGCCTCACCAGGGAGCGCAGGGGGACCTGGGGGTCGGCCCCCGCCTTGCTCTTGGCCTCGCTGACCATGCGCTCGATCCTCTCCAGGCACTTCTCGGAGCCGATGAGCTGGGACACGGGGGGACACCCTAAAGCCCCCCCCGGCTCCCTCCCTGGGGGTCCCACGTGGCTCCACGGCAGCCACGAGAGGGGGGACACCCCGGAACCTTCTCCAGTGGCTTCATCCCACCCAAGCGCCCTGGGAGCTTGGGGACAGCCAGAACCAGCCCCCCGTGTCCTGTGTCCCCCCTCCGTGTCCTGTACCCCCCTCCAGGCCTCAGCCCCCCTCCCCATGTCCTGTGCCCCCCTCCATGCCCTGCAGCCCCCGGGCTGGGGAGGGGGTGTCCCCCAGCTCACCCAGTGGTTCGTGCAGGGTCCCTCTGTCTCGGCCAGGATCTGCCCATCTCCAGACACCAGCACCACCCTGGAGTGGGTGCCCCCGCTGCCGAGAGAGGGGGGGGACACACTGCCAGCACCACCCCACAGCCCCCCACACCCCAGCCCACCGAGGGGGGGACCCCCACTCAGCCCCACCGGCCCCTAAAGCAGCACTTGGGGGTGATGGAGGAGGGTAGGACCAGGATGGGGGTCCCTGGAGGGGGGTGGGACCAGGATGGGGGGTCCTTGGAGGGGGATGGGACCAGGATGGGGGTCCCTGGAGGGGGGTGGGACCAGGATGGGGGTCCCCGCGAGTGGCGCGGTGCTGACCCTGCCCCACTGACCTCGGTCCCCGGCCGCACCCCGGACAGGGCAAGAGGGGTCGGGGGGGCAGGAGCCGATCGGGGAGAGGGGCCGGATGGAGTTCCCGGCTGCTCCCCCATCGGTTCCTGCCCCCGCGACCCCTCCTGAGACCCCCCCCAGGCTGGGGGTCCCCGGGAGCGGCGGGTCGGGGCCATCAGGGAGGTGGGGGTGCCCGGGGGATGGGGGTGCAGAGCCTCGGGGAGCCCCTCTGCCCGCGGCGCGACCCCTCAGCCCTCCCCGGGACCCTCACCCCTCCCGTGACCCCTCACCCTCCCGGGACCCCTCATCCCTCCAGACACCCCTCCCGGGACCCCTCACCCCTCCACGCCGCCGAACAGCGACGCCATCGCGGCCGCCACAGCCCCGCCCCCTCGGGCCACGCCCACGGGCGTGGCACTGCCCCGGCCCCACCCACTGCCATACATAGCGTATGGACACGCCCATCGCCATAGATAGTTCTGGACACGCCCCCTCTGGGCGTGGCTCCACAGCCAGACACGTTCCATGTTCCACCCATGGCCACGCCCACATGGTACGCCACAGACCGAGGCCACGCCCTCTCCCCGCCCCCTGGGCGTTGGCCCCGCCCTCCCGCCCGCCCCGGGTCCTTGCGCCGACCCCGTGTCGCCGTCCTGCCCACCTCGGGGGTCCTGGGACCCCCGGGATCACCCGGGACACAGCCCGGCGGTCCCACCCGCGACACGGCCCCACGCGCGGCCTCAGATACAGCCCCTATCGCGACATAAGCCCTCCGCACTCACCCGCCCCCCACCCGCCCGTGAGACACCCCCCAGTCCCTCACCCACACCCGCACACCCCCGTGACACCGCGCCCCACGCACACAGCCCCCCCACAGCCCCCCCACAGCCCCCCCGCAGCCCCCCCACAGCCCCCCGCAATCGGACCCGATCCAACCGCTCCGGGCCCGGCGCGGGGGGTCCCCCCACTGCTGCCCCCCATCCCCACGCAGCGCTTGGGGACGCGCCCACCGCGGCACGGGGGCCCCTCTGTCCCCACGGCCCCGGCCCCCATGGGGTGGGTCCCCCCAACGAGTGCCCCCGTGGGTGGGGGGCGCGGGGGCAGCTGTGAGACCCCCCCGGCCGCGGGGCACGGCTGAGCCCCTCCCCGGGCAGCCCCTCCGAGGGGACAGAGGGGACAGCCACGTGTCCCGGGGGCCGGGGAGGGAGGGAGGGAGGGAGGGAGGGAGAGGGAGGGACAGATGGAGGGACAGATGGAGGGAGAGGACGGAGAGTGGGCGGAGGGTGGGTGGGCAGAGAGAGGGAGGGAGAAAATGGACGGAGGGATAAGATGGAGGGCTGGAGGGAGGGAGGGAGAGATGGAGGGCTGGAGGGAGGGATGGGGGAACGGAGGAGTGGAGAGCATGGAGGGATGGATGGAAGGGTGGAGAGGGTGGAGGGACAGAGCGACGGGCAGATGAGATGGATGGCTGGAGAAGAGGGAAGGGTGGATGGATCAGAAGGGTGGAGGTGTGGATGAGGCAGAGGGCAGGCAGGTGGATGGACGGGGATGGATGCGGGGATGGAAGGAAGGACGGAGAGGATGGGAAGGCAGAGGGATGGAGAGGATGGTGGAGATGGTGGAGAGAGGGACGGCTGAGCAGATGGATGGGTGGAGAGGATGGAGGGAGGGGCAGATGGAGAAGGCAGAGGGGCAGGTGGATGAAGAGGATGGAGGGATGGAGGGATGGAGGGATGGAGGGATGGGTGGATGAAGGGGAGGGAGGGAGAAAGGGAGGGATAAGCCAGGTGGGCAGAGGGATGGAGACGATGGAGAGGTGAATGGTGGGAGCAGATAGATGGATGAAGAGGATGGACGGATGTGTGGAGGGATAAGCTAGAAGGGCACAGGGATGCAGAGGATGATGGATGATGAAGGCTGGAGAGAGATGGAGAGGTGGCCGAGGGAGCAAATGGAGGATTAGAGGGATGGAGGGATGGAGGATGGATGGATGGATGGGTGGGTGGGTGGATGGAGGGATGGATGGAGGGATGGATGGATGGATGGATGGATGGAGGGATGGAGGAATGGAGGATGGATGGATGGCTGGATGGAGGGATGGATGGATGGCTGGATGGAGGGATGGATGGAGAGAGGCTCCATTTCCATCCGAATGGAAAGGGAAGGTGTGGGAAGCAGGGCAGGTGGGAGGAGCAGCAGCAGGGACTGTGACCGGGTGGGGCAGTGGGGACAGAGCCAGAGGAGGGGACAGGGGGCCCAGCATGGCCGGGGGCTCGTTCCCACCTGGAGGCACCGGCCAGGACACCCCACACCCGGCACGGCCACGGTGCTGCTGCCGGGGGTTCCCTGGTGCCGGGGGCAGAACTGGGGACACCAGGGCCGGGACTGGGGTCAGCTCCCCCCAGCCCTTCTGTGTGTGGGGGGGGACACCCGGGGCTGGGGGGTCCCTCCTCCCCAGGGGGACCCTCCTTCCCGAGGCCGGGGGTGCCCCGTGGCCACGAGGTGCTGTGGAGGGACACGGTGGGCTGAGGGCTGGGACCAGCCAGAAGATACTCGGGATTATCCACGTCCTTCCAGGCGTTTTCCAGGCTGGGGGTCTTGGGGTGCTGTGGGAGGGACCCCCCCAGGCCGAGAGCAGGTGCAGGGAGCCCGGCCCCCCCAAAGGCGGGGGAGGAGCGGCAGGGGAAGGGTTAAGGCGCCGCGTGTGCGTGTGCAGCCCCTGAGCCCACCGCCCTCGTGCCCTCATTAAGTCCTGGTGGCACCAGCCTGTCTGGGGACAGCAGGGCCGGGGGACAGGGGACGGCACCCGCTGCCTTTGTCTCAACTTGTGGCAAAGTTTGAGCGGAGCCGCCGCGGGCCGGGAGCTGCCGGTGAGTCCGCGGGGCCGGGGCCGTGTCCCGCCAGGCCCGTGGGGTGGGACAGCGCTGTCCCCGCGGGGGCCGGTGCCACCCTGGGCTCCGGGAGCGCCCAGACCACGTCCCACCGCCCCGCTGGGGGACCAGGGCTGGAGGGCAGCGCTCCCCGGGGCCCCCCGAGCTCCCCCCGTTTGGGATCCGAGCAGGTGGCACCGGCGGGATGGGATCGAAGCCCGGGCGCGTGGCAGGGCTGGGGTGGGACACGGGCATTTGGGGGCTGCGGGCAAACGGGCGGCGAATCTCCTGGTGCCTCTGCAGACTCCCGGGAACAGAGTGTGGGAGCTGGGAATGCTCCAGGGGACACCCCGATCCCACCAGAGCCCAGGTATTCCCGGACGGCTCCGTCCCCGAAGCTGCCGTGGGTTCCGTGAGGGTGTGGGGAGGGTGAGCGAGGGCAGCGGGATGGAGGGGGGACATCGGCGTGTGGGAACGTGGGCTGAGCCCCCCAAACGTGAGCTGAGCCCCCCAAACGTGGGCTGAGCCCCCCAAGCCTGGGCTGAGCTCCCTCTGTTCTCCCGGCTCAGCCCCACTCCGTGCTCTGGGTGCCGGAGCCGCTCAGGACCCGGCTGGGGAGGCAGAGGAAGGAGATGTGGAGGAAGGCCCAGCCAGGAAGGGATTTATTCCATGAACGGATTTATTCCGTGTGGAAGCCCTGAGTTTGGAGGGGCTGAGCTGTGTTTCGGGGCTGGGATCCATCCCGCTGTGCTGGGTTGGGATTCGGGCTGTGGTGCCGGCGCTGAGCCGGGGCCGGAGCGGCACCGGGGACATCCCGGGGACGTCCCGTGTGGAAGAAGAGGATGGTGAGTGGGAGAATGGGGCTGGGGTGGTGGTGGGATGGGGTGGGCGACTGCCCCATGGCCAGGTGGCCTTTGGGACCGGATTTGGGGTGACTCTGCACCGATCCCCATCCCCACCTGGCATGGCGGTGCCAGGGCTGTGGTGGCTCCTGCCGTGGTGGCACAGCACAGGGACTCGTCCCTGCCACTGGCACTGGGACACGGCACCGGCCAGGAGAGCTGAGACACGCAGGGAAGTGGGACCTGTCCGTGTGTCCTTCCCTGTGCCCGCCCGCCTTCTCCCAGCTCTGGAACCCGCTCTGCTCCCGGAGGCTCCAGCTCAGCGGTAGGTTCTGTCTGTCCCTCTGCCCGTTCCCAGAGTCCATCCATCCATTTGTCTGTCTGTTCATCCCTCTGCCCGTTCCCAGAGTCCATCCATCCATTTGTCTGTCTGTTCATCCCTCTGCCCATTCCCAGAGTCCATCCGTCTACCCCTCTGTCTGTTTATGCCTCTTCCCATTCCCAGAGTCCATCCATCTGTCTATCTGTCTGTTCATCCCTCTTCCCGTTCCCAGAGTCCATCCATCCATCCGTCTGTCTGTTCATCCCTCTGCCCATTCCCAGAGTCCATCCATCCATCCGTCTGTCTGTTCATCCCTCTGCCCATTCCCAGAGTCCATCCATCCATCCGTCTGTCTGTTCATCCATCAGTCCAGCCATTCCTCCAGCCATCCTTCCATCCTCCTATCCGTGTATCCATGCATCCATCCATGC
>NW_024105129.1:68921-83343 GCF_003945595.2 Pipra filicauda
TGAGTGAGTGGTTGGGGGTGCAGTGACGCCGTGCCCACCACGGCGAGCCCTTGGTTGGGTGGTGAAACCATGAGTGAGTGGTCGGGGGTGCAGTGACACCGTGCCCACCACGGCGAGCCCTTGGTTGTGTGGTGAAGGTGTGCCCATGCCCCCGGTTGGGTGGTGAAGCTGTGAGTGAGTGGTCGGGGGTGCAGTGACGCCGTGCCCACCACGGCGAGCCCTTGGCCGGCTCCGCCACCTCTCCACCACCTCCAGTCCCTCCCCGGCGTCCCGGTGCAGGACGTACCAACCCCCCCCCCCGGGCACGATTCGGGTGCCGGCCCCCGAACCACCGATTCCACCTCTCATCTCTCCTTTTCTCTCTCTCTCTCTCTCTCTCCCAGGGGGACTCACCGGCCACCTGACGCCGCCGACGGGGACCAGCACGGCCTGAGGCAGCGGGATGGGAACGAGGAGCGGCCCCGCCCCGGCGCCCTGAGCCCCCCCCCCCTGGAGCCGGAGCCGCGCCGGGCGCCGCGACCCCCCCGGGCAGCAGCGGCAGCAGCAGCAGCAGCAGCAGCAGCAGCGTGTGAGCGGGACAGGATGATGAGCGGACAATGATGATGGCCAGGAAGCAGGACGCCCGCATTCCCACCTACAACGTGAGCGTGGTGGGGCTGTCCGGCACCGAGAAGGAGAAGGGGCAGTGCGGCGTCGGCAAGTCCTGCCTCTGCAACCGCTTCGTGCGGCCCAGCGCCGACGAGTTCCACCTGGACCACACGTCGGTCCTGAGCACCAGTGACTTCGGGGGCAGGGTGGTCAACAATGACCACTTCCTCTACTGGGGGGAGGTGGTGCGGGCGCTGGAGGAGTGCGTGGACTGCAAGATGCACGTGGTGGAGCAGACGGAGTTCATCGACGACCAGACCTTCCAGCCCCACCGCAGCACGGCCCTGCAGCCCTACATCAAGAGGGCGGCGGCCACCAAGCTGGCGTCGGCGGAGAAGCTCATGTACTTCTGCACCGACCAGCTGGGGCTGGAGCAGGACTTCGAGCAGAAGCAGATGCCCGACGGGAAGCTGCTGGTGGACGGGTTCCTGCTCTGCGTCGACGTCAGCCGGGGCATGAACAGGAACTTCGACGACCAGCTCAAGTTCGTGTCGAACCTCTACAACCAGCTGGCCAAGACCAAGAAGCCCATCGTGGTGGTGCTGACCAAGTGCGACGAGGGCGTGGAGCGCTACATCCGCGACGCCCACGCCTTCGCCCTCGGCAAGAAGAACCTGCAGGTGGTGGAGACCTCGGCCCGCTCCAACGTCAACGTCGACCTGGCCTTCAGCACCCTGGTGCAGCTGGTGGACAAGAGCCGGGGCAAGGCCAAGATCATCCCCTACTTCGAGGCGCTGAAGCAGCAGAGCCAGCAGATCGCGGCGGCCAAGGACAAGTACGAGTGGCTCGTGAGCCGCATCGTCAAGAGCCACAACGAGGCCTGGGCCAACGTGAGCCGCAAGATGCAGCCGTCGCCCGAGTACCAGGACTACGTGTACCTGGAGGGCACGCAGAAGGCCAAGAAGCTCTTCCTGCAGCACGTGCACCGCCTCAAGCAGGAGCACATCGAGCGCCGGCGCAAGACCTACCTGGCCCTGCTGCCCCAGGCCTTCGACGCCCTCATCCCCGACCTGGACGAGATCGACCACCTGGGCCGGGGCAAGGTGGAGAAGCTGCTGGAGGCCAAGCCCGACTTCCTCAAGTGGTTCGTGGTGCTGGAGGAGACGCCCTGGGACGCCACGAGCCACGTGGACAACGTGGAGAACGAGCGCATCCCCTTCGACCTGATGGAGACGCCGCCCGCCGAGCAGCTCTACGAGGCCCACCTGGAGAAGCTGAGGAACGAGCGGAAGCGGGCGGAGATGAGGAGGGCCTTCCGGGAGAACCTGGAGACGTCGCCCTTCATCACGCCCGGGAAGCCCTGGGAGGAGGCTCGGAGCTTCATCATGAACGAGGACTTCTACATGTGGCTGGAGGAGCCCGTGTACATGGACATCTACGGCAAGCACCAGAAGCAGATCATAGACAAGGCCAAGGAGGAGTTCCAGGAGCTGCTCCTGGAGTACTCGGAGCTGTTCTACGAGCTGGAGCTCGACGCCAAGCCCAGCAAGGAGAAGATGGGCGTCATCCAGGACGTGCTGGGCGAGGAGCAGCGCTTCAAGGCCCTGCAGAAGCTGCAGGCCGAGCGCGACGCCCTCATCCTCAAGCACATCCACTTCGTGTACCACCCCACCAAGGAGACGTGCCCCAGCTGCCCCGGCTGCGCCGACTCCAAGGTGGAGCAGCTGCTCGGCTCCCGCTTCATCCGGCCCTCGGAGCGCAACCAGAAGAACCTGCTGCTGGACTCCAACATCGACAGGATCAACCTGGTGATCCTGGGCAAGGACGGGCTGGCGCGGGAGCTGGCCAACGAGATCCGGGCGCTGTGCACCAACGACGACAAGTACGTCATCGAGGGCAAGATGTACGAGCTGTCGCTGCGGCCCATCGAGGGCAACGTGCGGCTGCCCGTCAACGCCTTCCAGACGCCCACCTTCCAGCCCCACGGCTGCCTGTGCCTCTACAACTCCAAGGAGTCGCTGTCCTACGTGGTGGAGAGCATCGAGAAGAGCCGCGAGTCCACCCTGGGCCGCCGGGAGAACCACCTGGTGCACCTGCCCCTGACGCTCGTCCTGGTCAACAAGAGGGGCGACGCCAGCGGGGAGACCCTGCACAGCCTGGTCCAGCAGGGCCAGCAGATCGCCAGCAAGCTCCAGTGCGTCTTCCTGGACCCGGCCTCGGCCGGCATCGGCTACGGCCGCAACATCAACGAGAAGCAGATCAGCCAGGTGCTCAAGGGCCTGCTGGACTCCAAGCGCAACCTCAACCTCGTCGGCTCCACGCCGGGCCTCAAGGAGCTGGCGGACGTGGACCTGCGCATCGTCATGTGCCTCATGTGCGGGGACCCCTTCGGCGCCGACGACGTGCTGCCGCCCCTGCTGCAGGCCCAGGCCTGCCGGCCGGCGCCGGGGAGCGGCGGCGGCTCCTCGGTGCTGCTGGAGCTGCCCGTGGGGCCCCACAAGCGGCGCACGGAGCTGTCGCTGCTGTCCTACCACGCGTCCTTCGGCGTGCGCAAGAGCCGCCTGGTGCACGGCTACATCCTCCTCTACTCGGCGCGGCGCCGGGCGTCGCTGGCCGTGCTGCGGGCCTTCCTCTGCGAGGTGCAGGACATCGTGCCCGTGCAGCTCGTGGCGCTCACCGACGGCTCCGCCGACATCCTGGACAACGACGTGAGCCGCGAGCAGCTGGCGGAGGGCGAGGAGATCGCCCAGGAGATCGACGGGCGCTTCGCCGCCGTGGCCTGCGGCCAGCCCGCCCAGCACAAGCTGGAGCTCTTCCAGCCCTTCTTCAAGGACGTGGTGGAGAAGAAGAACATCGTGGAGGCCGCCCACATGTACGACAACGCGGCGGAGGCGTGCAGCACCACCGAGGAGGTGTTCAACTCGCCCCGCGCCGGCTCCCCCCTCTGCAACTCCAACCTGCAGGACTCGGAGGAGGACGCGGAGCCCCCCGGCTACAGCCCCTTCCGGGAGGAGCCCGCCGTGCCCGCCCTGCCCAAGGACCACTCGAAGCTCTCCATGGAGCTGGAGGGCAACGACGGGCTGTCCTTCATCTCCGTCGTGAGCACTTTCGAGAGCAAGCTGAACAACAAAGTACCTCCCCCGGTGAAGCCCAAGCCCCCCGTGCACTTCGACATCAAGGGCGACCTCTCCTACCTGGAGCAGGGCCACCGGGACGGGCAGAGGAGGTCGGTGTCCTCCTCGGGCTGGCTGCCCGCCGACTGCTTCGACCCCTCGGACTACGCCGAGCCCATGGACGCCGTGGTGAAGCCGCGCAGCGAGGAGGAGAACATCTACTCGGTGCCCCACGACAGCACCCAGGGCAAGATCATCACCATCCGCAACATCAACAAGGCGCAGTCCAACGGCAGCGGCAACGGCTCGGACAGCGAGATGGACACGAGCTCCCTGGAGCGCGGCCGCAAGGCCCCGGCGGCCGCCAAGCCCGCCCTGTACCGGGCGCGGTGCCCGCGGCTCGGCCGCTTCGCCGGCTACCGGCCCAGCCTCAGCCTGGGCAGCGACGACGAGCTGGGGCCCGTCGCCCGCAAGAAGGAGGAGGAGCAGAGCTCCCAGGGCTGCTACAAGGGCGACAACGCCGTCATCCCCTACGAGGCGGCCGACGGGGAGGACCCGCGCAGGAGGAACATCCTGCGCAGCCTCAGGAGGACCACCAAGGTCTGTCCTGGCTGAGGGGGGGGCTGGGGGTGGTGGAAATCACTCCTGGTTGGATCAGGGAATGTTCTGGGTTGGGAGGGACCCAAGAGGGTCGTGGAGCCCAGCTCTGGAGGGAATGGTCCATCCAGGAGGTTGAACGTCCTGCGCAGCCTCAGGAGGGCCACCAGGGTCTGTCCTGGCTGAGGGGGTTTGGGGGTGGTAGAGGAGTTGTTTTGGGGTCACTCCTGGTTGGATCAGGGGATGTTCTGGGTTGGGAGGGACCCAAGAGGGTCGTGGAGCCCAACTCTGGAGGGAATGGTCCATCCAGCAGGAGGAACATCCTGCGCAGCCTCAGGAGGACCACCAAGGTCTGTCCTGGCTGAGGGGGTTTGGGGGTGGTGGAAATCACTCCTGGTTGGATCAGGGAATGTTCTGGGTTGGGAGAGACCCAAGAGGGTCGTGGAGCCCAGCTCTGGAGGGAATGGTCCATCCAGGAGGTTGAACATCCTGCGCAGCCTCAGGAGGGCAACCAAGGTCTGTCCTGGCTGAGGGGGTGGTGGGGTGGGCTTTGGGGTCCTGGAGAAGTTGGGTTTGGATCAGGGAATGTTCCAAGAGGATCATGGAGCCCAGCTCTGGAGGGAATGGTCCATCCAGGAGGAGGAACGTCCTGCGCAGCCTCAGGAGGACCACCAGGGTCTATCCTGGCTAAGGGGGTCTGGGGGTGGTGGAAATCACTCCTGGTTGGATCAGGGAATGTTCTGGGTTGGGAGGGACCCAAGAGGGTCGTGGAGCCCAGCTCTGGAGGGAATGGTCCATCCAGGAGGTTGAACGTCCTGCGCAGCCTCAGGAGGACCACCAAGGTGTGTCCTGGCTGAGGGGGTGGTGGGGTGGGCTTTGGGGTCCTGGAGAAGTTGGGTTTGGATCAGGGAATGTTCCAAGAGGGTCGTGGAGCCCTGAATGGTCCATCCAGGAGGAGGAACATCCTGCGCAGCCTCAGGAGGACCACCAAGGTCTGTCCTGGCTGAGGGGGGGGCTGGGGGTGGTGGAAATCACTCCTGGTTGGATCAGGGAATGTTCTGGGTTGGGAGGGACCCAAGAGGGTCGTGGAGCCCAGCTCTGGAGGGAATGGTCCATCCAGGAGGTTGAACGTCCTGCGCAGCCTCAGGAGGACCACCAAGGTGTGTCCTGGCTGAGGGGGTGGTGGGGTGGGCTTTGGGGTCCTGGAGAAGTTGGGTTTGGATCAGGGAATGTCCCAAGAGGGTCGTGGAGCCCAGCTCTGGAGGGAATGGTCCCTCCAGGAGGAGGAACATCCTGCGCAGCCTCAGGAGGACCACCAAGGTCTGTCCTGGCTGAGGGGGGGGCTGGGGGTGGTGGAAATCACTCCTGGTTGGATCAGGGAATGTTCTGGGTTGGGAGGGACCCAAGAGGGTCGTGGAGCCCAGCTCTGGAGGGAATGGTCCATCCAGGAGGTTGAACGTCCTACGCAGCCTCAGGAGGACCACCAAGGTGTGTCTTGGCTGAGGGGGGGGCTGGGGGTGGTGGAAATCACTCCTGGTTGGATCAGGGAATGTTCTGGGTTGGGAGGGACCCAAGAGGGTCGTGGAGCCCAGCTCTGGAGGGAATGGTCCATCCAGGAGGTTGAACGTCCTGCGCAGCCTCAGGAGGGCAACCAAGGTGTGTCCTGGCTGAGGGGGTGGTGGGGTGGGCTTTGGGGTCCTGGAGAAGTTGGGTTTGGATCAGGGAATGTTCTGAGTTGGGAGGGATCCATGAGGATCATGGAGCCCAGCTCTGGAGGGAATGGTCCATCCGGGAGGTTGAACATCCTGTGCAGCCTCAGGAGGACCACCAGGGTCTGTCCTGGCTGAGGGGGGGGCTGGGGGTGGTGGAAATCACTCCTGGTTGGATCAGGGAATGTTCTGAGTTGGGAGGGATCCATGAGGATCATGGAGCCCAGCTCTGGAGGGAATGGTCCATCCAGGAGGTTGAACATCCTGTGCAGCCTCAGGAGGACCACCAAGGTCTGTCCTGGCTGAGGGGGGCTGGGGGTGGTGGAAATCACTCCTGGTTGGATCAGGGAATGTTCTGGGTTGGGAGGGACCCAAGAGGGTCGTGGAGCCCAGCTCTGGAGGGAATGGTCCATCCAGGAGGTTGAACGTCCTGCGCAGCCTCAGGAGGACCACCAAGGTCTGTCCTGGCTAAGGGGGGCTGGGGGTGGTAGAGGAGTTGTTTTGGGGTCACTCCTGGTTGGATCAGGGGATGTTCTGAGTTGGGAGGGACCCACGAGGTCACGGAGCCCAACTCTGGAGGGAATGGTCCATCCAAGGGACCAGTGGTGGGGGTGGTGGCACATCCAGCTGGTCACTGGTGGTGTCCCCCAGGGGTCACTGGTGGGGGTGGTGGCACCAGTTGGTCACTGGTGGTGTCCTCAAGGGGTCACTGGTGGGCACAGTGACACCAGTTGGTCACTGGTGGTGTCCCCCAGGGGTCACTGGTGGTGCCTCCAAGGGGTCACTGGTGGGGGTGGTGACACCAGTTGGTCACTGGTGGTGGCACCAGTTGGTCACTGGTGGTGCCTCCAAGGGGTCAGTGGTGATGACACCAGTTGGTCACTGGTGGTGCCTCCAAGGGGTCACTGGTGGGGGTGGTGACACCAGTTGGTCACTGGTGGTGTCCCCCAGGGGTCACTGGTGGGCACAGTGGCACCAGTTGGTCACTGGTGGTGGCACCAGTTGGTCACTGGTGGTGCCTCCCAGGGGTCAGTGGTGGGGATGATGACACCAGTTGGTCACTGGTGGTGTCCCCCAGGGGTCACTGGTGGGCACAGTGGCACCAGTTGGTCACTGGTTGTGTCCCCCAGGGGTCACTGGTGGTGCCTCCAAGGGGTCACTGGTGGGGGTGGTGACACCAGTTGGTCACTGGTGGTGGCACCAGTTGGTCACTGGTGGTGGCACCAGTTGGTCACTGGTGGTGTCTCCCAGGGGTCACTGGTGGGCACAGTGGCACCAGTTGGTCACTGGTGGTGGCACCAGTTGGTCACTGGTGGTGTCCCCCAGGGGTCAGTGGTGGGGGTGGTGGCACCAGTTGGTCACTGGTGGTGGCACCAGTTGGTCACTGGTGGGCACAGTGGCACCAGTTGGTCACTGGTGGTGGCACCAGTTGGTCACTGGTGGTGCCTCCAAGGGGTCAGTGGTGGGGGTGATGACACCAGTTGGTCCCTGGTGGGCACAGTGGCACCAGTTGGTCACTGGTGGTGGCACCAGTTGGTCACTGGTGGTGCCTCCAAGGGGTCAGTGGTGGGGGTGGTGACACCAGTTGGTCACTGGTGGTGCCTCCAAGGGGTCACTGGTGGGGGTGATGACACCAGTTGGTCACTGGTGGTGGCACCAGTCGGTCACCGGTGGCGTCCCTCAGGCACAGAAATTATTAAAAACACCCAACCCCCCCCAAATCGAGAAGAGCCCCAAAAACACCAAACCCGGGACAAACCAGTAAAAACTCCTCCCGAACCCCGGCAGAAACCAAAGCCGAAGGCGCGGCCCTCGGTCACCAAGAGCACGTGGGAGAGCAGCTACTTCGGGGTGCCCCTGGCCAGCGTCGTGTCCCCCGAGCGGCCCATCCCCGTCTTCATCGAGCGCTGCATCGAGTACATCGAGGCCACGGGTGAGGAAACCCCCTCCCAGGGGATTTTTGGGAAGAGCCGGGCTCGGCCCGGTCTCCGTCGGCGTCCCCCCGGGAGGAGGAGGAGGAGGAGGAGGGTTTGTTATTCCCTGGAGAAACCACCAGCCCTGGGCCTTCGGGTCCCCTCCCGGACCCTTCAGGGCTGATCCTGTGGGTGGGACCTTTTTTGGGGCTCCACAGGTTTTTTGGGAAGCATCAAACTCTTCCCTGGATGCTTCATTATTCCCTGGATCCTTCATCATTCCCTGGGCGAAGGAACTTTATTATTCCTGGAGAAACACCAGCCCTGGGCCTTCGGGTCCCCTCCCGGACCCTTCAGGGCTGATCCTGTGGGTGGGACCTTTTTTGGGGCTCCTCAGGTTTTTTGGGAAGCATCAAACTCTTCCCTGGATCCTTCGTCATTCCCTGGATCCTTCGTTATTCCCTGGGAGAAGGAACTTTGTTGTTCCCTGGAGAACCACCAACCTTGGCCCTTCAGGTCCCCTCCCAGACCCTTCAGGGCTGATCCTGTGGGTGGGACCTTTTTTGGGGCTCCTCAGGTTTTTTGGGAAGCATCAAACTCTTCCCTGGATCCTTCGTCATTCCCTGGATCCTTCATCATTCCCTGGGTGAAGGAACTTTATTATTCCTGGAGAAACACCAGCCCTGGGCCTTCGGGTCCCCTCCCAGACCCTTCAGGGCTGATCCTGTGGGTGGGACCTTTTTTGGGGCTCCTCAGGTTTTTTGGGAAGCATCAAACTCTTCCCTGGATCCTTGGGAAGAGCCGGGGTCGTCCCAGTGTCCCTCGGTGTCCCCCGGGAGGAGGAGGATTTGTTATTCCCCAGGAGAAGGAACCTGCTGGAGAAACACCACCCTCGGGCTTTTGGGTCCTATCCCAGACCCTTCAGGGCTGATCCTGTGGGTGGGACCTTTTTTGGGGCTCCACAGGTTTTTTGGGAAGCATCAAACTCTTCCCTGGATGCTTCATTATTCCCTGGATCCTTCATCATTCCCTGGGAGAAGGAACTTTATTATTCCTGGAGAAACCACCAGCCCTGGGCCTTCAGGTCCCATTCCAGACCCTTCAGGGCTGATCCTGTGGGTGGGACCTTTCTTGGGGCTCCTCAGGTTTTTTGGGAAGCATCAAACTCTTCCCTGGATCCTTCATTATTCCCTGGGTGAAGGAACTTTGTTGTTCCCTGGAGAACCACCAACCTTGGCCCTTCAGGTCCCCTCCCAGACCCTTCAGGGCTGATCCTGTGGGTGAGACCTTTTTTGGGGCTCCTCAGGTTTTTTGGGAAGCATCAAACTCTTCCCTGGATCCTTGGGAAGAGCCGGGGTCGTCCCAGTGTCCCTCGGTGTCCCCCGGGAGGAGGAGGATTTGTTATTCCCCAGGAGAAGGAACCTGCTGGAGAAACACCACCCTCGGGCTTTTGGGTCCCCTCCCAGACCCTTCAGGGCTGATCCTGTGGGTGGGACCTTTTTTGGGGCTCCTCAGGTTTTTTGGGAAGCATCAAACTCTTCCCTGGATCCTTCGTCATTCCCTGGGTGAAGGAACTTTATTATTCCTGGAGAAACACCAGCCCTGGGCCTTCGGGTCCCCTCCCGGACCCTTCAGGGCTGATCCTGTGGGTGGGACCTTTTTTGGGGCTCCACAGGTTTTTTGGGAAGCATCAAACTCTTCCCTGGATCCTTCGTCATTCCCTGGATCCTTCATCATTCCCTGGGTGAAGGAACTTTGTTGTTCCCTGGAGAACCACCAGCCCTGGGCCTTCGGGTCCCCTCCCGGACCCTTCAGGGCTGATCCTGTGGGTGGGACCTTTTTTGGGGCTCCTCAGGTTTTTTGGGAAGCATCAAACTCTTCCCTGGATGCTTCATTATTCCCTGGATCCTTCATCATTCCCTGGGAGAAGGAACTTTGTTGTTCCCTGGAGAAACACCAGCCCTGGGCCTTCAGGTCCCCTCCCAGACCCTTCAGGGCTGATCCTGTGGGTGGGACCTTTTTTGGGGCTCCTCAGGTTTTTTGGGAAGCATCAAACTCTTCCCTGGATGCTTCATTATTCCCTGGGAGAAGGAACTTTATTATTCCTGGAGAACCACCACCCTCAGGCTTTGCTGGTCCCCCCCCAGCCCCTCGGGGTGGGACCCTTTTTGGGGTCCCCCTTCCCCTCCCAGGGGTTTTTGGTGCCGAGTTCTCCCCCCGGGACAGCCCCAATTAACCCCGGAACGAGCTCCAGGGTTTTTTTTTTTTCCCCCTCCTCTGGAATTTTCCCCTGGAAGGGGCAGCCCAAGGAAAGGAGGGAAAGGAGCAGCTCCTTCTCCTTCCTCCGGGTTTTCTGCCCCCAAAAACCCCCCAAAAACCCGACCTAAAGTTCAACCCGAGCTTTGGGGTGGGCGGGGAAGGAAAACTCTGGGATTTTGGGGGAGCTGGGAATGAGGTTTGTGCTGTTCCCGCAGGGCTGAGCACGGAAGGGATTTACCGGGTCAGCGGGAACAAGTCGGAGATGGAGAGTCTGCAGCGACAGTTTGACCAGGGTAACACCCACGGGCACCCCGAAAACGGGGCTGGGAACCCTGAAAATGGGTCTGGGAACCCTGAAAATGGGTCTGGGAACCCCGGAAACGGGTCTGGGAACCCCAAAAACGGGTCTGGGAACCTCAAAAACGGGTCTGGGAACCCCAAAAATGGGTTTGGGAACCCTGAAAATGGGTCTGGGAACCCCGGAAATGGGTCTGGGAACCCTGAAAATGGGTCCGGGAACCCCGAAAATGGGTTTGGGAACCCTGAAAATGGGTCCGGGCACCCTGAAAATGGGTCTGGGAACCCCGAAAATGGGTCTGGGAACCCCAAAAATGGGTCTGGGAACCCCGAAAATGGGTCTGGGAACCCCAAAAATGGGTCTGGGCACCACGGAAATGGGTCTGGGAACCACCGAAAACGGGATCCCAGGGTGGGTTTTGGGGTCTGTGCCCCCCAAACTGCTCCCTGGGGATGTTTTTGGGGTCTGAGCCCCCCCAAACTGCTCCCTGGGGATGTTTTTGGGGTCTGTGCCCCCCAAACTGCTCCCTGGGGATGTTTTTGGGGTCTGTGCCCCCCAAACTGCTCCCTGGGGATGTTTTTGGGGTCTGAGCCCCCCCAAACTGCTCCTTGAGCTCCCTGGGGATGTTTTTGGGGTCTGAGCCCCCCCAAACTGCTCCTTGAGCTCCCTGGGGATGTTTTTGGGGTCTGAGCCCCCCAAAACTGCTCCTTGAGCTCCCTGGGGATGTTTTTGGGGTCTGTGCCCCCCAAACTGCTCCCTGGGGATGTTTTTGGGGTCTGAGCCCCCCAAACTGCTCCCTGGGGATGTTTTTGGGGGTCTGAGCCCCCCAAACTGCTCCCTGGGGATGTTTTTGGGGTCTGAGCCCCCCCAAACTGCTCCCTGGGGATGTTTTTGGGGTCTGAGCCCCCCCAAACTGCTCCCTGGGGATGTTTTTGGGGGTCTGAGCCCCCCCGAGCTCTCCCTTGGCTGGGTTTTGAGGCTCTGACCCCCCCGGTTGTGCCCCCCCAGACCACGGGCTGGACTTGGCCGAGAAGGATTTCACCGTCAACACGGTGGCCGGGGCCATGAAAAGCTTCTTCTCGGAGCTGCCGGAGCCGCTGGTGCCCTACGCCATGCAGGTGGAGCTGGTGGAGGCCCACAGTGAGTTAATTAGCCCCCTTAATTAGCCACTCCCGCCTCCTTTGCATATTTAACCCCTCCCACCGCTGATCCCACCCCTCAATTCCCACCCCCAATCCCAGATTCCCCCCCCAGTCCTGGTTGTTTTTTGGGGGGGATCGATGATCTTGTGGCCCTGATCCTTTAATTAACCCCATTAATTAACCCCATTAATTAACCCCGCCCTCCTCATTTGCATATTTAACCCCTCCCTCCGCTGATCCCACCCCTCAATTCCCACCTTCCAATCCCAGATTCCCCCCCCAGTCCTGGTTGTTTTTGGGGGGAACAATGATCTTGTGGCCCTGATCCTTTAATTAACCCCATTAATTAACCCCGCCCTCCTCATTTGCATATTTAATCCCTCCCACCTCTGATCCCACCCCCTCAATTCCCCCCCCCAATCCCAGATTCCCCCCCCCCCCCAGTCCTGGTTGTTTTTGGGGGGAACAATGATCTGGGTGCCTGACCCTTTAATTAACCCCATTAATTAACCCCACACTCCTCATTTGCATATTTAACCCCTCCCACCGCTGATCCCACCCCTCAATTCCCACCCCCAATCCCAGATTCCCCCCCCAGTCCTGGTTGTTTTTGGGGGGAACGATGATCTTGTGGCCCTGATCCTTTAATTAACCCCATTAATTAACCCCATTAATTAACCCCACCCTCCTCATTTGCATATTTAACCCCTCCCACCTCTGATCCCGCCCCTCAATTCCCACCCCCAATCCCAGATTCCCCCCCCAGTCCTGGTTGTTTTTTGGGGGGGATCGATGACCTTGTGGCCCTGATCCTTTAATTAACCCCATTAATTAACCCCATTAATTAACCCCGCCCTCCTCATTTGCATATTTAACCCCTCCCACCGCTGATCCCACCCCCTTTAATTCCCACCCCCAATCCCAGATTCCCCCCCCCAGTCCTGGTTGTTTTTGGGGGGAACGATGATCTTGTGGCCCTGATCCTTTAATTAACCCCATTAATTAACCCCATTAATTAACCCCACCCTCCTCATTTGCATATTTAACCCCTCCCACCGCTGATCCCACCCCTCAATTCCCACCCCCAATCCCAGATTCCCCCCCCAGTCCTGGTTGTTTTTGGGGGGAATTAATGATCTGGGGGCTCTGATCCCTTAATTAACCCCCGTAATTAACCCCACCCCCCTCATTTACATATTTAACCCCTCCCACTGCTGATCCCACCCCCCAATCCCAGTTTCCCTCTCCCCTCATCCCCCCGAGGGCCGGGGGGTGATTTTTGGGGGGTTCCTTGGCCCCAAACCCCCCCCCCTTCCCCTGGGAGCGGGAATTCCGGGGGAGGGGCGATTCCAGGAGCGGGAATTGCGGGGGAGGGGCGATTCCAGGAGCGGGAATTCCGGGGGAGGGGCGATTCCAGGAGCGGGAATTCCGGGGGAGGGGCGATTCCAGGAGCGGGAATTGCGGGGGAGGGGCAATTCCAGGGCCCCGAATTCCGGGGGAGGGGCGATTCCAGGAGCGGGAATTGCGGGGGAGGGGCGATTCCAGGAGCGGGAATTCCGGGGGAGGGGCGATTCCAGGAGCGGGGAAATTGCGGGGGAGTGGCGATCCAGACGGGAATTCCGGGGAGGTGAGTCCAGGAGCCGGTTGGCGGGGGAGGGGCGATTTCCAGGAGCGGAATTGCGGGGGAGGGCGATGTCCAGTGGGCGGGAAATTGCGGGGGAGGGGCCTGCCAAGGAGCGGGAAATTTGCGCGGGGGAGGGGCGATTCCCAGGACGGGAATTCGCGGGGGAGGGGAATTCAAGAGCGGGAATTCCGTGAAGGGGCGATTCCAGAGCGGGAATTCCGGGGGAGGGCAGTTTCCAGGAGCGGGATTCCGGGGGAGGGGCGATTCAAGGAGCGGGAATGGCGGGGGAGGGGCGATTCCAGGAGTGGGAATTCCGGGGGAGGGGCGATTCCGGGAGCGGGAATTCCGGGGGAGGGGCGATTCCAGGGCCCCGAATTCCGGGGGAGGGGCGATTCCAGGAGCCCTGAATTCCGGGGGAGGGGCGATTCCAGGAGCGGGAATTGCGGGGGAGGGGCGATTCCAGGAGCGGGAATTGCGGGGGAGGGGCGATTCCAGGAGCGGGAATTGCGGGGGAGGGGCGATTCCAGGGGCCCCGAATTCCCGGTTTTTCCCCCTCCCGCCAGAGATCAACGACCGGGAGCAGAAGCTCCACGCGCTGAGGGAGGTGCTCAGGAAGTTCCCCCGCGAGAACTACGAGGTCTTCAAATACGTCATCGGGCACCTCAGCAAGTGGGTCTGGGGGCACCCCAAAAACTGGGCGGGGGCTCTGGGGGGACCCTAAAACCTGAGCAGGGGCTCTGGGGGGACCCCAGAACCTTGGGGAGCCCCAAAAACTGGGGAGGGCTCTGGAACCTGTCGCATTGTCCCCCTGTCCCATTGTCCCCCTGTCCCACTGTCCCCCTGTCCTCACTGTCCCCCTGTCCCATTGTCCCCCTGTCCCACTGTCCCCCTGTCCTCACTGTCCCCCTGTCCTCACGTCCCCGTCCCCCACCACCCCCCAGGTTGAGCCACCACAACCGGGTGACCCTGATGACCAGCGAGAACCTGTCCCATTGTCCCCCTGTCCCACTGTCCCCCTGTCCCATTGTCCCCCTGTCCCCCTGTCCCCCCCAGGGTGAGCCACAACCACCAGGTGACCCTGATGACCAGCGAGAACCTGTCCCGTTGTCCCCCTGTCCCACTGTCCCCCTGTCCCCCTGTCCCTGTCCCATTGTCCCTGTCCCAGGGTGAGCCACAACC
>NW_024105130.1:0-12500 GCF_003945595.2 Pipra filicauda
CTCCACCCTCGTTTCTCAATGACTGGACTTTGCCAACTTTATTGCTGTTCTTTATCGGTTTTTTCTTTATTCATTTTCTTCATTTTCATTCGCCTGTTCTGAAACCAGATTTTGACTTGGCGTTCAGTGAGATTAAGGACTCTGGCTACTTCGTACCTCCGGTCCCGTGTAAGGTACATATTGAATAAAAACTCTTTTTCCAGTTCCAGGGTCTGATACTTTGTGTAAGGACATCTTTTCTTCCTCGTGGAGCGCGCGTGAATCCAATTTGCGACGGGATTGTCTGAGAAAGAAGATTTTTATATTTTTTTTTGGGGGGGAGGGGGAAAAAAAAAATCAATGTATACAGCTGGCCTTTCTTCCCTCCCCCCCTCCACGCCCTGGTGTATCTATGGACAGAAACCTGTTTAATTAGCAGATCTTACCTAAATATTTTAAGTGACCTTCAGGAGAGTTTAATCTGTTTATTCTGGAGGGGTCATTTCCTTTTCTTTTGCTGCTGTTCTCACATAAAAGTTTCAGTAAATAAAACTCTAGCAACGGGTTTAAAATAATAATTATCCACATGACTGCTGCTAGCAGTAATCTAAGAACATAGTCATAAAAAGTCAAAATTCCCACCATTTCATAGGCCCATAAACTCTTTTTACAACCTCAGCTCTCCAATACTTCCCCCTAGAAGCTTTCCCAGACCTGGAAAGCAGAGTTTGTTTTTTTAATATCTTAAGGATGACACGCGAGGTGTCCCACTGGCTCCGAGAAATTGGCTTTTTTTTTTTTTTGAGGTGGTGGGGGTTTTTTATGCAGTTTTCCCCTTACCCTAAAGGACCTTCCCCGCTGCTGCCGCGGCCCCGCCGGCTCAGGGGGAGCAGCTTTTCCCCCCTCTGCCCTTCTCAGGGCAGCCAAGGGAGACTTTTCACCCCCCGGTTCCTCCTCGGCTTATTTTCATCACGAGGGTGCCTGGCACCGGCCCTGGCGTCATAAATAGAGGCGGCAGCGCCTTTGCGGCGGGAGAGGAGCGCGGTGCGGAGGCAGCAGAGGCGCTGCCGGGGCCGTCCCGCCGAGCTCGCCGATCCCCCCGCAGCTTTAGGCCGGGGGGTCCCGGCAGAGCCCGCCCGGGGCTGCGGGTCGTGCGGGACGCGCCGGCAGCTCCCGCAGCAGCCCCCGGGCACGCTCAGCTCCTCTCCGGGAGGCTCCGGCCAGGAAAAGGGGGTGGCTTGGCGGCGCTTTTTGGACCTCCTTTCCCGCAGGTCCCCTCCGCAGGGCTGGGGTGCTGCAGGGCGAGGGCGAGGGGGGGGCTGGTGGCCGTTACCTGACTCCTCGCCCTGCAGTGGTCAAGGTTTCCCTGATGGCCGGGTCGGGGATTTTTGGGGGGGTCTTTTTGGCTGGTTTTTTTGGTTTTTTTTTTTTAGTTCCACCCCTCCCTCTCTCGCTGGGGCTGCAGAAGATGTTTCTTCAAGTGTATGGTCCAATGTCCTGCGCTCGCTGCCTTCTGCCCTCAGCTGCCTCCACACACTCAGTTTATGCCTTTACAATTCCAATTTTCCTCCTCGCTACTCCCCTGCACCCCCACCCCCGGCCCCCCGCCCAGGGCACCCACCTTCTCCTTTATTCCCACGTGTGGGAGCATTTTATGAATAATTGCGCCGGTGGAGCTTTTATTGATTTTTAAAATAGATAAAGAGACACCTCTGCGTTCATCCAGAGATGTTCCCTTCCCCTCCCTAAAAAAAAAACACCCCCACATCAGTACGTTCACTTCCAGCCACCTACAACTCTTCCTCGCCCTTTGAAAGTGGAAATATTTTAAAGCAAAGAGGCTTCTCCCTCTGCCTACCCCCTCTCGCTCCCTCTCACACACGCACTCTCTTTCTCTATTAGTTGTTGTTTTTTTTCTTTTTTTTTTTTAATTCCCCCCGGTGGACGGTGATGAATATTTGATCAAAGAGCAACATCCCCCCCCCCCCCCCCCACTGGAAAAACAACAAAAAAAAAAAAAAAAAAAAAAACAAAAAAAAAAAAACAAAAAACAAAAAAAAGAAAAAAAAAAAAAAAAAATAAAAACAACAAAAAACCAAAAAAAGGAAAAAAAAAAAAAGAAAAAAAAAAAAAAAAAAAAAGAAAAAAAACAAAAAACAAAAAAAAAAAAAAAAAACCGGAAGTAAAAGGGGGAGAGAGGAAGAAAAAAAAAAAAAACACAAAAAAAAAGAAAAAAAAATAAAGAAAAAAGAAAAAAATCCTAAAGAGCCCGAAACAAAGTAGAGAGATTCGCTCTCCGGCTCTGCTAGGCGGACTCGCTCAAACCCCCAGATCTTCCTGAGTATCTGGAGTTTTAGGGTCGGGCTCTCTAAGGTAATTTCATTTTATTGAGTAGGGTCCTGGAAGCCGTAATGCCTTCCCCGGTCGTAAACAAGAATGACTTCGACTTACTAGGGTCTAATTCGTGCTTTTCTTCTTTGTGTTTGCTGGAAGCGATGGCTTCGGACTCCGGGGAAGGAATTGTCTGCGCGGCTCTGTCTCTCAGCTCCCCGGCAGCCCCGTACATGTAGTCCGCGTAGCCGCGGCCGTCGGCGGGGCCGCAGTCCCGGCGCCCCGGGAACGCGTCGGGCTTCAGGCCGTAGGGGCGAGCCCCGGGGGCGAAGGCCGGGAACGAGACGGCCCCGGCCAGGGGCTCCAGCCAAGTCCGCATGTACCTGGGCTCGGCCCCCACGGGCGCCTGGGGAGCGTAGGGGTGGTAGCCCACGGAGGACTGGGAGTGCACGGGAGCCCAGGAGGTGGTGAAAACGGCCGGCTTGGGGGCGAAACTGCAGGACGGAAAGTCGGCACAGTCCGGGACTAATCCTGACGGTCGGGCGGCAGCCGGGTGGGCGGCAGAGCCGGGGAACCTGGAGGCCAAGAGCTCTTCGTTCTCGTGGCTTATCAGGGAGTCAACATAGTAGTTGCTTATGGGGCCAGAAGCCGACATGGTTCCCCCCTCTTTTACATTCATAAGATTATTGTATGAACTGTATGTGTACTTTTTATCTGCTCATAGAACAATCAGGGCAGGTAATTATTTTTTCAGCCTTTCCCACTGTTCCATTGGCTGCCGCCCTCACGTGATTGTATTTACCCAAAAATATCGCCTGGATCAATCCGCAGGGCTTCTTTTTTTTTTTTTTTTTTTTTTTTTTTTCCCTCCCTAGCCTTTTTTTTTTTTTTTTTCCTTTCCCCTTAATCTAATAACGCCGCCCGGCTTTTCCTAAAAGCGCTGGCAATGGGGCGGAGATGGGGAGGAGGGATGCTCGGCTGCTCTCGGCGGCCGGGGGATGCTCAGCCCGCGGGCTGGGAGGGGGGGACATTTACCCTGATGCTTAAGAGAAGGTGGAAGGTAATTGTGGAAGGTAGCCCAGGAACTATTTCTTGACGTAATTTATCTCTGTCCTTTTCCTCCCGCAGCCTCCAGCCTCTAATGGATACATTAAATTGAATATCGGTGAGAAGGGGAGAGGGGAGAAGTGCGGTGGAGGTGGGATCCCCACCCGGAGGAAGGAGCTGGGGAGGGGAGGGGAAGGGGGGGGGAGAAGCTCGGAGCCTAAAAGCAAAGGGGCTTTTGTCATCTTTTGCAGCGCTGTCTCCTCGTCAGGCTGCTCAGCAGCTGAGAGGACTGTGGGGCACAGGCACATCTCGTCCTGCTTTAAGAAATAAGTATCTTTAGGAAGAGGGGGGGGAAAAAATATATACGTATATCTAGAATACGAGGAGCATCTTTAAAAAGAGGAGGGGGGGGAAAAAGCATACTAATAAAACCCCCCCCCCCCCACCCCCCCCCCCCCCCCCAAAAAAAAAAAAAAAAAAAAAAAGAAAGAAAGAAAGAAAGAAAGAAAGAAAGAAAGAAAGAAAGAAAGAAAGAAAGAAAGAAAGAGAGCCCGAGCTTTTGCACTGCAAGGCTGCGTTATTCGCCGAGTAGTCGTGGATGTTTTTATGTCCTTCAATAAAATTTTTACGAGGATCATTTGATTGTTCATAAATGTGTCGTTCATTAAATAAAACCGTAGGACTGAGTTTCAGCTCTCGAGCTGGGGATGAGAGAGAGCTTTTGGTATCAGGAGGAAGCAACAATGTGTGTTGGGCACATGATCTTTCTCTTTTTTTTTCCCTTTTTTTTTTTTTCTTTTTGAGTAACGCCTGGAAACTTTTCTTTTTGCACCAAACCGAGTGAAGAAGTTGGGAGCGTTAAAAAATCGGTGGTAGCCTGCCTGCATTTTGAGAGAATAACCTTTCCTTTGTAAGGAAAGACAGGTAGGTAAAGAGCTCACGCCCATTTGGAGTCTCCAAGAAGGGGCTTAAGCGATTTCTTTGGCAGAAAAAAAAAAGAAATTAAAACCCCTAAAAAAAAAAAAAAAAAAAAAACAAAAAAAAAAAACTCTCACATTATTTATTTATTTTTTATTTCTTTATTAGAAACAGGAACATCCCCCCCCCCCCCAAAAAAAAAAACAATGGCTTGTCTGGGCTCTCCAAAGCTCCCCATCACCTCGGGGTCTCCTGAGGCTGAGAGGACGTGCAGGGAAATGGTCAAAACTGGGAAGAAGGAGGCAAAGTGTGGGCTCAGGAAGCGCTGAGGGCTCCTGGCGGAGAGGCGGGCAGGGGGTGGGCAGGGTGTCCCCAGTGATGCGGTGTCACCGCTGACACTCGCCCTGCACAGCCTGGACAAGTCCCAGGGACCGACCCGGCACGAACCTTGCCAGCTCGCACTCATTTATTTGGGGTTTGGTTTGTTTGCTCGGGTTTTTTTTTCTGGGTAAAGTTGCACGAGAAAGGCGAGCGAGGAGGAGGAAAGGGATGGAGGCAGATTCAAGGGAAAACAGGGCGAAAAGAGGTGGTGGCGGTGCCAGGAGATACCTCCCCCCCTTTCTCCCCAGCCCCTCCGAACTCCCCCCCGAGCTGAGCCGGGGTAAAACCCGCACCTCGCCCCGCAGAGCCCGAGCAAGTCAAAGCAATGGATGCACGAGGCTGCCCTCGCTGCTGGGAGAAGGAAGGATTCCCCTCTCGAAAAGCAGGGAAGGCTTTAAAATAAAAAATACGACGGGACGTGTTTGTCAAGGGACTCCGGATTTTCCAAATTCGAAAAGACATCGGCTCGCTCTCCCCCCCCGCGCCCCCCCGAATTTATCCCTCATTCCGTTTTAAGTCCCCTGCTTTATGTGAGCCCTTAAAGGGAAATATTCCTGCAGGAGCAGAACGTCTTCTTTGGCCTTTATCGAGGCCAATTTATCTGTCAATCACCAGTCTCCAATGATGGTTATTTTTATGTTCGCGAGGGGAAAAAATATATATATATATACACTCATCATTCTTTTATCTATTCCTATTTTAAAAATACTTACTCTGCAGGGCTGCTAATCGAGTGGGCTGTGACGTGTGGAGGGGGAAAAGCTGCCTGGCTTTTCCACTTTGGTGGAATATTTTAAAGGGAATCCTTACAAAAGCAAGGGTTGTCCGTACCAGCAGAAGGGGAGAGGGAGAAATTAAAAAGAGGCAGAGAAGGAGAAAGAGAGAGAGAGAGAGGAAGGAAGGAAGGACTGGGCACGCAGAGGGAGAGAAGCACCGAGAAGCAGTGAGGAGGTTTAACCAGAGGGAAAAATATAGCAATAATGTCAGAATGCACCGCAGACAAACCGCAGGACGAGCAGAAATTATCAAAGCCACGCAGCTCTAATAAGCAGCAGCGGGTTTTGTAACCTTAACGCGGGCAGGCAAGGTCACCAAATTAGTCGTGGATGGTGCAATGTTGGTGTCACACAAAGGCAAACGTATCTGGCCAAGATTTCTTCCATTTGCACGGGAACCTGCAGCACGCGGAATTATCCACCCCCCCCGCGCTGCCGTGGGGTGGGAGATCACAGGAAAAGCAGCTCGAGTTTGCGGCACAAACCCCCTTTCGCTCGGGGGCTGCCGAGAATTGAGCAGCACAAAACAGAGACGGAGCCACTTCACCTCAAAGCGCGTTAAAGACGCGGCTGGAAGAACTAAAGCCACGGGCTGAGACCAAAGCCACGGCTCGAGGCTCCAGACGCGGCTCAGGACAACGTTTTCCCCCCCGCCTTTCGCCGCAGAATCTCCCCCAACGCGATGCGAACCCCCCCAAAACGTAACGCGATGTGAACCCCCCATAAAATATTGTCCTTTCGCGCTCGTCTCGACGCGGAACCGTCCCCATGGATGAAGGCAGAGTCACGCGGAGAAAAGTCCTCTCCGAGCGCGGGGCAAAGAGAGCAACATCCTGAAATATTCTTCTTTTCGGTGGCAGCGTCTCCAAGCCAATATCCAGCCTGGAATCGGATCACGCCTTGCTATTGAATTCGGCGGCTGCAAGGTTGTCTCGCAGCTTTTCTGCGCGCTCCAGCCACACTCCTGTGCCTCCCCAGCAGCTTCGGGACTTGTTTAATGGGAGATTACCTCTGCTGAAATGATGGTGAACTATCGCATCCCTTCCAGGCAGACTCATATCATTTCCTCTCACCTCCCCTTTTGAACGTGCGGGGGGAAAAGAAACTTAACTTGCACCGAGCGAAACTAACCCCTGGCAGCTCCACGAGCTGCGGGAGTATTTAGATTTATTATTTCCTGGCGAAGGGGGGGGGGGAAAAATAATCATAACAATAAATAATAATCATAAAAAAAAAAAGAAAGAAAAAAAAGAAAAGGAAAGAAAAGGAAGAAAGTCGGGTCGTGAATTAGGAGGTTACAGAAAATGAAGCCTTTGTCTGAGCACTGTCCTGGCTGGTTGACTTCTGACACCTTTTCGGAGCTAAATGCTGCCCATGTTCGCCCTTGTCCCTGCAAGTGCTCTGCGTGCTCAGCCCGAGCTGCCTCCCTTCCCTGTCCTGCGGGCGCAGCCAGGCTCTTCCCCTTCACTTCCAAACCTTTTTTTGCTTTCGCTTTGAGAAATTCTCCCCCCGATCGGAAGGAACGGAGACAAAAAAATAACGCTAATGAAAAGGAAAAAAAAAAAAAAAAAAAAGAAGAAGAAGAAGAAGAAAAAAGAAGAGGGGGAAAAAAAAGAAGAAAAAAAAAAAAGAAGAGAAAAAAAAAGAAGAGGAAATAAAAAGACAGAAGAGGGAGGAAAATAAAAGACAAAAACCCCACTATTGGACAGGCTGCCTGCCGAGGGGACGCTGCTTTCTGGAGTATTTTCTCGCTCTTTAATTCTTATTTTTTTCGCAAAAAGCGGTGGCCGGGCAAAGCCTGAGCCCGAGGCTCCCCGGGACCTTTGGGGGGAGGTTTCCCCTTTTCCCCAGCGCAGCTCCAGGCCCGAGCCCCGGCGGCAGCAGCTCCCTCCGGAGCGGGGACACCCCGGAGGCTGCGGGGCCCGGAGCTCCCCGGGGGGGGGGGAAAACGCCGCGATCCCCCCCCGTCCCCGACAGCCGGGGGGGGAAAACCAAACCCCCAACCCCCTCGGCATTGCCCCGCTTTCCCGCGGTTCAATTAACACTGTCAAGGTCGGATTAAAGCAGAAATCGGCGTTTTCGCCGCTCCTGCCCCCCCTCCCGCCCCGCGCACCCCTCCCAGGGCGGTGCTGCCTCCGGCTCTCTCCAGAACCCTCCGGCAGCTCCGGCTCCCGTTCCCGCCCGCCTTTCCAGCCTTAACCCGGGAATAAAGTTCCCTTTTCCTTCCCTTTCTTTGTCCCCTTTCCATTCCCTTCCTCGTCTCTTTTTTTTTTTTTTTGGCCCGGCCCAAGTTCTTTCTCGCTTTTTCTTTTGTTCCTTCTTCACCCCCTCCTTTCCTCAGGGAAAAAAAAAAAAGGGAAGGAAAAAAAATTGTACACAATAGATTGAATGACTCCGGAGTGGAGTCTCTGAAGAGGCTGCAAAATATTTCCTGATCCCCCCAGATGCCTCTGATTATTCCAGGATTGCCTCTTAGAGTAAATAAATAGGGGGAAAGATTAATTTCAGGCCAAATACCATCCGCGGATCTCGCAGCAGCGCGACTGCAGGCAGGAAGCTTTGCCTTCCCTCCCCTGCAAAATTCTTTGGCTGCTGGAAAATCATATTTATTCGGGCTTCTTTAAAGAGTTGTCACCTAGAAAAATCTCCCCGGGACAACAACTGACCGCGCATCGCTTGAGATCGACGTTAAGACGCCAACCTGAGCCAGTATGGGAGTCACAGCTAAGGCAAAGAAAACCGGTTTTCCGCTGAAAATGACACTGCAGGAGTTTTTTACCTGCTTAAGTGCTTCCCCCCACCCGCATTACTCCCCCTCTGTTTGTTGCTAAGAATTCCCGTCTCTCCAGTGCTGGAGGTACAGCTAATAGACAATAAATTCCGAGGTGCAATTAAAGCTCAGAACAATTTCTTTAAGTGTGTTATGGTCTCCTTTTCCAAAATTTCAGGTCTCCACCAGACGAAGCCTCCTGCAGATGTTCCCAAAGCCCAGCAGCTCGTCTGCAGCGGCCGAGGAGGTGGAAAATTCAAGCTCGTCTCCCCGCTGCTCTCCAGGTTTTTCTCGGTTTTGGGTGTGATATGAAAACCCAGGTCAACAGGAGGGGAAAAAAAAATTCCCAGAGAAGTAAATTAAAAGACGAGCGAGGAAACAAGCCTGAACCCAGAGAGGCGAAGTGTATACTGCCTGAAGAAACATATTTCTATACTTCTCCCCTTCCATTTATTATGTTTCTGTCAGACACCCTGTAATTAGCATAGATAACTATAGTTGCGAGCTCCAAGTTGTGTCTGCAAATTCTATTGTTTGGCTGCTCCGGTTGCACACCAGCGAGCTTGAAAGCGAGCACAAGGTGTTAGGAAGAGCCTGGTGCCCTCAAATAAGACAATAACCCCCCGAAATGTACGGCGGGGGGAAGGAAGGAGGGCGGGGGGATGAAGGTCGCCGCTTTAGGCGATGGATTCCAGCCCAGTCTGCACCGCAGTATCTCTGGCCTGGTGCAAATCTCCTCCAGGAGATCAGCTCAGCCTTAAACCTGCCTCTGTCTACCGCAAATACGGCTTAAAATAGGTTATTCGGGCAACCCCCGCCGCCTCCCGTCTCGTCCCACAGCCCGCTCCGAGGAGTTCTTTGTAGAGGTCAGCGCAGAGCCGGTACCTGTGTAAATACTCGGCTCCGAGCAGACACCCACAGCTCCAAACAACAACCTTGGCCAGGGACATTTCCTGCCCTTTCCACCCGCCCCACTTGGTTTTCCAGCCCTGCGGCGGGTTCGTCTCGTAGGGAAAGGGCTGAGCTTTCGGGGGGGATTTCCCCCCCAAAAAAAAATCCACACGAGCAAATCACCCGCGAGAAAACCAGAAGGGGTTTTCTTTGGGGAAGAACCCAGTTCTTCCTCTGGGCTTCAAACTCAGAAAGGGAAAGTTTATCAACACGACCTCGCAACTCGATTTCTTCCGCACCGGAGGAGGGTTTCGCTTGTTTGGGGGGTTTGTTTGGTGTGTTTGGTGTTTTTGTTTTTTTTTTTTTTTTTTTACGTCGCAAAACCACGTCAAAAAAAAACCATCCCCGGGAGCGAAAGGGATAAAGTTCCCCCCCCCCAGGCAATGCAGGCGCACCAGACAGACACGGGCGAGAACCTCCAGGTTGAGAAAATTACACCTGCTGGGAGAGGAGGATTCTACGAACAGCCACGGGGAAAAATTATGCAATCCGGCGTATGGTAATATCGCTAATATTTTACTCCGATAACGCCGCCGGAAAGCGCACGAGCACGAGCAAGAAAGCGAACAATATCGCACGGAGGAAGACGAGGGCGAACAGCATGGTGTCCCTTTGACTACCCATGTTTTTACATAAAAAACAGGCACATCCAGACAAAATAGTTGGAGCGATAAATTCCCCACCGTCCCTCTTCCTGATCTAATATCATAATTAAAAAACAGTGGGGGAGATTTTAACTTTTATTGCGTTTCTGGAGTTGGGTTGCTGAACATATATTAGGTTTAGATTCTTCTCTTTCTCTCCAGGGGGGTGGTGGCTCGGAAATAAAATCAATCTTAATATACACAGAATAGATATTGGTTTGTCTTGTACATGCTGTTAGAAGAAAGGGAAAGAAATCTGCAGATAGTTAATACAGAGAAGGCAAACTCATCATACATGTAATGAATCCTTTAAATCATTCAATTATCACAGCACTAATATCAAATAATTATGGTTAAACGTACCAGTAATCAACCTTGTCCCTGTTGAAATATTAATTTACAGGATTGTGAATGAGTTTCTTCTTCCCTTTTTTCACCCCCCTTTCCCTTCCCCTTTTTATAAACTTGTTCATCACATTTTTTTTTTCGCCCAGCCTGGTGTATTCAGCATAAAAGGATGATGAAAATACCCCACACAACATCGCTTTGAACCAAATCAACACCACTTTCGTCTTTTCCACACTTAAAACAGAGCATCTTTAACACAGCGGACCGAACAAAGCGAGATGTTTTGCAGCCGATGCGTAAAAAAACACATATTAATTTATCACACGTGATTTTATTCTCGTTTGGGTTATCGCATCCAGACCTTAGGACGGGAGCGGGGATCTCTCTATTCTCGCAATCGAAATGCGCTCCTTGTCCACAAACTTTGCCCCGAGGTTCACAGGGGAGAAGCCAAAGCGAGGGAAACCACCGAAATATCACAATCCACCGGCCGAAAAAAAAAAACCAAACCACTCGAAACTCACCATTCCCGCCAGATCTCAACCTGCCTCGAGAAACCCCCGCCAGCTGTGCTCCCCTCAGGAAACTCCAAATATCCACAGCTAAAGACCTTTATTTCTCCACGTCAACCTGCGCCCTCAGACCGACACCCGGCACTCTCGGGATTTTTGGAGGGATCGCGACACACGAATATCACTCTCAGCCCTACAGACACACAAATATCACCCTCAGCCCTGCAGACACACAAATATCACCGTCAGCCCTGTGGACACACAAATATCTCAGCCCTGTGGACACACAAATATCTCAGCCCTGCGGACACACGAATATCACCCTCAGCCCTGCAGACACACAAATATTTCAGCCCTGTAGACACACAAATATCACTCTCAGCCCTGCAGACACACAAATATCACTCTCAGCCCTGCAGACACACAAATATCACTCTCAGCCCTGTGGACGCACAAATATCACTCTCAGCCCTGCAGACACACAAATATCACCCTCAGCCCTGTAGACACACAAATATCACCCTCAACCCTGCAGACACATGAATATCTCAGCCCTGCGGACACACAAATATCACCCTCAGCCCTGTAGACACACAAATATCTCAGCCCTGCGGACGCACAGATATCACCCTCAGCCCTGCGGACACACGAATATCTCAGCCCTGAGGACACACAAATATCTCAGCCCTGCGGACACACAAATATCACTCTCAGCCCTGTGGACACACGAATATCACACTCAGGGCTCTCCAGATGCTCTATTTTGCCCTCTGCCATTTACCTTTCCCTCTCACCATCCGCGAACATCCCTAACCCCGCACCGCGCGGGACCCCCCGCGCTCTTCACGCGTGAGATTTACCCTGCTTGGCTTCTGAATTTTCCCTTATTCCCCCCCTCCCCGCCCCCCCTTTTCGCATTGACAACGCCGATAACAACTTTTCCAACTTCTCCAGCGCTTTTTAGGGGAGGAAAGGGGGTAAAATAATCTTTTTTTTTTTTTTTTTTTTAACTTAGGAGAGACGTCGCTCATGTAACACGGGCGTCTGATTTTCTCCACCAACATTTACTGAGCTTTTACGCGTAACCCTTCCTAGAGAGTAATTCATAATCCGGGCTGAACCAGCCGCGACAGAGGAACCGTGTTCTTGGGAGTGAAACTCCAGAGCCCCGATTAGAGCGTGGAAAAGGGATATTAAATTTAATCTCGGCTGCTTTTGCTGGGTGGACACAGGGAGAGGGAGAAGTTGGAACCCTCAGTTCTCTGCTTTGTTCTTCCGTCCACCTTCACGACACCGAATACGCTGCAACTTCTCGGGTTTAAGGGCGAGAAGGCTCAGCAGAAGGTGGCACGAGGAGCGTTCCCAGCACCAGCACAACCCCCCCAGCACCGTCGTGCCAGTTTTCCCCAACACTCCCCTTCCCCCCCTCCCTTCCAGCCCGGCAAAACGAATAAAAAACCCCAAATCGCCTCTCCAATTCCGAGCGGGAAGTGACCACCTTTTTAATTTTTTCATTAAAAAACGACCACGGGGAACCCGAGAGGGGAAGGGAAGGGGGGGGGGGGTGTTTTGTTTTTATTATTAGTTATTTACAACGCCCTCCCCGTCCCCTTTTTAAAGGCAGAGCGAGCGCCCACCGCCCTCGATGCGCGGCGCTGGGGCTCTGCCAATCATCCCCCTCTCCCGCAACTTCAGAATTTGGGGACGGAAAAGCCGCTTCCCTTTGTCCGCCGAGCAGCAACAACAGCGCGGAGGGGTCGGGGAGCGACAAAAATATTAAAAAATGAGGGGGAGGCAAAACCCCCATCCCCCTGCCCCGGGGAGGGGGGGTGGCGGAGCGGGG
>NW_024105130.1:15000-48717 GCF_003945595.2 Pipra filicauda
CCCCCCCCTAAAATTCCCGGGGGCTGGGTGGGTTTTGGGGGGTTTTTTTTTTTTTTTTCCTCCCTGTCTCCCCTCAGCCCGCACGGGGGGCGCGGGGGGGGGGCCCGGAGCTCGCTCAGGTGAAATTAAAATTGGAAGTCAGTTCGCGGATTCGGTTCTCCCTGTTCATTTTCTTGAGTTTCATCCTGCGGTTCTGAAACCAGATTTTGACTTGTCTGTCTGTCAGGTTTATGCTCTTACTAATCTCCAGGCGGCGCTCACGGGTCAAGTACATATTGAACAAGAATTCCTTCTCCAGCTCCAGCGTCTGGTGCTTGGTGTAAGGACACCTTTTCTTTCTTCCGCTCTTTGCTGTCAGCCAATTTCCTGTAGTGTTTTCTGCCTTTATATCCTCTGTTAAAAATAACATCGTTACATAAGTTATCCGCGGCATGGGAAAGGCAACTTACCCGATTGCATCGGTTGGCAGAGCGGCTTCGTTGTGGGAGGGGGAGAAAAAGAGCGTGTGTGGGGGGGGAAAGAATAATTACAAATAGATAGAGATTGAAAATTTTATTATCTTTTTTTTTTCTTTTTTTTTTTTTTTTTTTTAAAAAAAAGGGGAAGTGGTTTGCCTCTGGGCAAAATTAAAAAAAAAATATATATAAATAAATAAATAAAAAATAAAAAAAAAAGGAGCTGGGCCGCCTGGCTCTCCTGCGGGGTTTTTAGGGAGGGCAGAGCAGGTTTGGAGGAGGTAAAAGGGGGGTGATTTCAACCAGTCGGTGCCTGCGAGTAAAGCGGTGGTAGCAGCGCGCACCTCCACCTCCCCGGCAGCGCCGGGGGCCGCGGAATATCACGGGATGGATCTCTTCGGGCTTAAAATCCCGCTGCTGGACAATCCTCCGCGCTCAGCGATGCGTATTTCGGGGGGCTTTCCCCCAGCCACCCTTTGTCACCCCCAGGAAAAGCCCCATCGCTTCTCCGGGCTTTTTAAAGGAACCTCAGAGGCTGAAAGTGTCATTTGTGGGGGGAAAGGAATTAATTTTTCCGCCCCCTCCACCCGAGCAGCCTTTTCCGTCGAGTATATTTTTGGCGAGCCGGGGGTTGCATGAAATACATTTGCCTTTTCTGAGCCGCGTGGGCACAAATAGGTAAATTGGGAGGTGATTGTGACCCCCCCAGACCCTTCTCAGGCTCCCCGCACCCGCCCGGATCCGCACCCGAACACGCTTTGGGAAGGCAAACGTATTTCACACGTACGTAAATAAACACCAGCGAATACTTGGGCTTTGAATTTGGTCATGAGGAGCTCCCGGCGCTCCAGCGGCCGGTCGATGTTGGAGCCTAAACTGGAGCAAAGAGCAAAGCGACCCCCGCGCTTGCAGCGGCTCCTCGGCACCGAATTGGGGAAATTCAGAGGAAAAAAACCTCGATTTAGCCAAAGGCACCTTCAGAATTTTACCCCGAGTGGGGTTTTGGCGTTCGCCGAAAACCTTGAATGCTCCCAAACCTTGGAAATCCCCTTGAAGCGCTCCCGCCCTCCCCCAAATGCTTGAGAGACGCGAGAAAGGTCTCTCACCTTCCGCAGAGCAACAAAAAAAATCGGGTTCGGCACAAACGAAAATTGGAGCTAGCAAAGGTTTTGAAACGAAGCGACAGAAATAGAAAGGAACAAAAATCCGCCCCAAATTGTCTCCGACCATTTGAAACCACCTCAAACGACAGGAAATACCTTTTAAATCGCAAAAATATCTCCCCAAACCTGGGAAGTGCCGTCTTTCTCCGCGCATCCATTTTAAATTTAACATCCGAAGTGAAAGAAACCCTTTGTCTTTATTTATCTTTTTTTCATTTCCGCCCATATCGCAAATCCAACCCGAAATAACCTTTCTTTCGGCTTAACTCCCACCAAAACCTCTCTTGGCGTGGGCATTGAAGGCGCTTTGTCGCAGATTAAGTTTGCAGGGGTTTTGATAACCTTGACTTTGCCTTTTTTTTTTTCCCTTTGTTGTGCGCGTGTGGAATTGTGGCTGCGCTGTCCGCTAATAATCTCATTTCCCTCTGACAGAGAGGGACGGGATTTCAGAAAAAAAAAAAAAAAAAAAAAAAAAGGAAAAGAAAAGGAAAATAATAATTAAAAAACCCTAAAGGTGTATGTGCGTGTGTGCGATGGGGGGAGAAGAATAAAGTGTTTCTGGGTTCTGCTTTCATCAAGGCCAATTTTCGGGGGAGGAACGCCAGAGGACAGGTTTTGTTGGTGCCACAGACCCGAGGCGTGTGCGTGGGGGTCCGCACACGACCCTCCCGCGCGAACATCCCCCGGCAGAGCCCCCGGGCCAGGTTTCTGCTGCGGAGCCCTAATTATAGCCCAGCCTCTGGCACACGGCGCAGATTTTAATCCACATTCCACAGGCGAACCCTGCAAGGCGCCGCTCGGAGCCCGAGCCGCCTTCGCCAGCAACTTTTTCGCTCGGGAAATTCAATCCAGCCCTTCCCAAGACCCGCGACTCCTCGACCCGCCAGAAGCCCCCGAAGCCCCCGAGCCTCGAAAGCAGAGGGGAGGAACGAACCCGAATATTCGCGGCCGCGCGGATTTCCGAGCCAACGCGCCTCGTTCCCTCCAGCGAGAATAAAAAACGCTCCCAAATGAAAGCCTCGGTTCGGAAAATGCCAAACTTAAAACATCTGCTCGACACACAGAAACATTTTTTTGCCTCCGCAAACGAGACCTCAATCCGCCAGGAATTAAAAAAAAAAAAAAAAAAAAAAAAAAAAATTAAAAAAGCTTTTTTTTTTTTTTTCTTCCCCCCTCTCCCCGAGTCTCCCCACGAGCTTCCCAGCCCTGAAAAGGAGCCGCAGCTCCCGCCTGGAGCTTGGGAAGCTGCAAATTCCACCCCACGCGTTTTCATTTTCATTTTTTTTTTCTCCCTCCCCCCCCCTCCCGCCGCACTTTTAACACCGAGCAAAAGCCAAAGAAGACAAAATTTCCCTTCGCGCGCGGCAATGAAGCATTTGCATAGAAAGCGATATGAAAGGGGGGGTGGTTAAAAATCGGGGTTCATCCGCCTTAAAAAACACAACACCCCCTCCCCAACAACCCCCCCCCCGGCGAATAAACCCCGAGTCTCTGCGATTTCAAAGCGAACCCACGTCACCTCTTTGCGTTTGCAGCCGGGATTGCAAAGACCAATTTTTATCTCTCTCCTTTTTTTTTTTTTTCATAATAAAGCAGATTTTTTTTCCACATAAACAGCGAGCTCTCCCGCAGCTCTCTGCTCCCTGTTCTCGCATCATATACGTATATACATATATTTAACAACCCCCCCTCCGAACATTTTAAGAGGAATATCTTTCCCCCCGAAGGGCAGCAACAACACAGAACATTTCGACGCCCAATTTCCGCGGGAGAAGTTGCCTGGGCAGAGAGCACAGGACTGCACGTTCCCATCACCCCCGCTTCTTCTCAGCCCTGGATGATCACTAATTGCCGAAATTAGCTCCCGAAAAATGAATGATTGCCTTACCTTTCGCCTCATTGTCAGAATTGTCAGTGCTGGTGTCAGTGGTTTTATTCAGCTCCTTCTCTGCGTCCGAAGGACTTATTTTGGGCGCGGGGGCGCTTTTTTCTGTTTTAATGTCGCTCGTGGACGTGTTCTGAGCATTATCTGTTTTTGTGTTTTCGGGGAAACTCACTTTAGCCACCGGGGGCGGCGGCGGAGGTGGAGGAGGCGGCGGTGCCGGTTCCAGATGCTCGTTCCTTGGGTTCAGGCTCGCCCTGGATTCAAAACTTGCCTCAAACTCATTTGGATTGCTGCAGTTTGACGTCTTCTCCATGGAGGGGTAACCTTGGCTCGCTCGGTAGTAGCTAGGAACGGGCACTTCATGGTCATTTAGGCAGGACTCAGGCATTTGGTTGGGGTAGAGGGCTGGCTCGGGGGCACTTTTGGCCCTTTTCTCAGCGTTATACATACAGCAAACATTCTCTTCCTTGACATTGGTCGGGAAGGAGCAGGAGGGGAGCTGTCTCGCAACAGGTTGCTCGATCCTGTACGTATTTTTGGGGTCACACCAAGTGTCTAGCTGAGAAAGGTAAGATGGATAGGTGCTGAGAGACAAGGTAGCGCTATTCACCTCGTCCCTTTTGGAAAGAGACGGGATAATTCCACAGTTCCTCATGACTCCGCAGCTGAAATCGCTCCCAGGCTGCATGTACATCCCTTGGCTGGAGGAATAATTCTCCCCTCTACAGGTACCGGCCAACGAGTCCATCAAAAACGAGTTGGAAGTCACATTGTTGGGACATGACATTTTCAGAGAGGGTTTTTAAGGAGGAATACTCCAGCCAGGGGCTGACATCTTTTTTTTAGGGGGAAAAAATATCAAGCACCATAATTATCCACGCATCGCTCTCCCCCCCTCCACCCCCCCACGTGATGCCCAGGCCAATGAGGATTGAAAATGGCCTTGATGATTCAGACGGGGACGACGTCACGGGGGTCAAGTTGTCGCGACCGGGGAGCGGCATCGTGGAGCAACAGCGACATCTGCCCGCGCCGGGCCGGGACCTTCACGTTGAACAAAGGCAGAGCCCCTGCGCCCCGGCTCCCCTCCCGCCCGTTTGTTTACCAACGGGGCCGCGCGTGGCCGAGGGGCAAAGGAAAAAAAAAAAAAAAAAAAAAAAAAAAAAAAAAAGAAGGGGACCAAAAAAAAAAATAAAGACGATTTAAAAAAAAAAAAAAAAAAAATTAAAAAAAATCCACCCCGATATGCGTCTTTTAAAAATTCAGCGAGAAACGGGTAAAATAGAAATTAAATTTTAAAAAAAAAAAATTAACGTCCCTCGCCCTTTTTTTCTCCCTCTGCCGCTGCCGCCTCAAAAATCCTCTTTTTACGCCCCAAAAAACGCGGAGATTTTTTTAATTGTTGCTTCCCTTCCCTCCTCCTCCTCCCCTTCTCCTTCCTCCGCTCGGCTGCTCCTTCCTCCCCCTCCCGAGCCAAGGCTGGGCACGGGCGAGCTCGGGGCTCAACCGGCTGCGGCGCCGCCGCTTCTTGGCCGCGATTTTATTCTCATTAAAATGATTTTGGCGATGGGAAAGGGGGGCTGGATGGGGTTTGGGGGGACGTGCTTTGCTTTTGCCGTTTCGAGAAAGATGGGAGAGGAGAAGAAGGGCGGGGGGGGAGGGAGAAAATTGGGGAATAATTCAAAGCCCCTCCGGGCAGGCTTTTCCCGAAACCCCGAAGCTCCTCGGAGCAGGTTGGATATTTCCCCAGCAGCTTTTTTAATGAAGAAAAAGACGGTGAAATCCTACTTTTCATTTTTTTTATATGTTTTTTTTTTTTCCCCTTCCTTTCCCCGCAGCAAAGCAGCTTCGACTTCCCCGCCTCTGCGAAAACAGCTTTTTTTAATTATCCACTTTTCATTCCCCAACTGTCTGAAGTTTCTGGGCTAAGATGGCATGTGTGGTGTGCGCGGAGAGAGAGAGAGGGGGGAAAAAATCCTCGTGGAGGGGGAAACAAGGGGTCGGATTTGGGAAAAGCCAGCAACTTTCAGCTGGAGAACTGCAAGGGAGCGCTGGCGTGGTGGGTTTGCTCCCGTCTGTCCGTCTGTCTCCGTCTGCTCCCTCTTTCTCTTCGGGAATTATCTACTGGAGGGGGGGAAAAACCCCAAAACACAACCCTCCAACCCGGGACTCTCTGATATCACTCAAATAAACACCTTTGCACGCTGAAACTTTGTGGCTTCGCTGGCGTTTTATTCGATTTTTTCATTTTTTTTCCTGCAGCGGTTTCGCGAGCAAAGTTACTTTTCTCTCCAATATTTCCCCCGCTCCTGTTTTAGTGGCGCGATTCCCTCAAGTTGTTGTTTTCTTTTCAATTTTAAACCTCCGAGCGAGATTTTGGTGCCTCGAATAGGTCGGGAATTTGCACCTCCGTGGTTATCGTGCCCTCCTCCCCCCCCTCAACTTTATTTTCTTTATTATTTCGAAGTCGTGTCGTAATTAAGATCGATGGGCTTCTCCCATCATTTTCCACCGGCGCGGTGCAGTGGTTGGGGGTGAACTCTGGTTTTGGGTGAAACGTTGGCTCAGGAGACTGGCGGATAAATAAATAAAATGGGAGATAGTCGGGAATTTCAAGATCATTACGGTTAGAAAGACACGGGTTCAGAGTCACTTTCAAGGGAAACAAAAAGAAAACGCCACCTTTCCTTTAAAAAAAAAAAGAAAAAAAGAAAAAAAAAAGAAAGCGGGGGGGAGAATAAGAAGAAAGAAAAAAAAAAGAAAGAAAAAATAAGGGAGAAAAGCAAAAGAAAGGACAAAAGAAATGGAAAAATAAAATGGAGGGGAGGGAAGAAAAAGAAGAAAAAAAAAAAAGGAAGGGCTAGGGGGAGAAAAAAGTACATTGGGACAGAGAAAGTGGAACTTGACCGTTTGGGGTGATTTGTAACGGTTTAGAGCAAAGTCCTACTTAAATATTCTCACGTCTGCAAAGCTGTTTTCCCAAAGATTTTCCAAAGCAGGGCTGTAAAATTCCCCTCGCCTGAACTTTCCGGGGCTTTGCGGGTCTTCTCTCCGCCTCAAGCGCGACAAATTTCTACGTCTTAGGCCGAAAAAGCCTAAAAGTGCGTGTTCCTAATTCCTGGGTGCCCCTTCCCCAGCCCGGGAAAAGCTTTCGGAGCCTTCAGACGCCATTTGGTTCCCCCTGGAAAGCTATTTGCGACTTTATTGCCTCTATTTGTGTTATCTGCATAGGTCTTTTTAAAACAGTTTGATAGAAATCGTTCGGTTTTATGATATCCAACGAAAATTCCACATAATATTTATAAGCAAAGAATAAAACTTTAGTGCGGGGAGCCAATATTTTCTCATTTATAGGTGATGAAATTAAAGCCCAGTGCAATTTTTTAGTATATTGCGCTTTTTTTTTTTTTTTCTCCTCCCTCCCAGGTTTGATTTTTTTTTTATTCCCCCCCCCCCATTTTCTACTTTATTTTTGCAGCTGATGTGGCGGCCCAATAATTTACGCTGCTCGGTCGAACAGCCACGCGTGTGCTTTTTTGGGGGACACCAAAATTTGACCTCGTAGTTTCCTGCATTGTCCGCCTCCAGATTAAACAGGTTTTCCCGATTTTTTCCCTTTTTTCCCCCCTTATTCCGGCGTTGCTGCTGCCGAAGGAGAAGAATCGCAGGGAGCACATCAAACGTGCCATTAAATAATCTGAATTTTGCCTCTCCAAAGAGACCCGGGCGCTCCACGGGAGCATCCACAGCCAAACTCCCCCATCCAGTTTGGTGGAGAGAGGGGGGAAAAAACGGTGCTGGAAACCTCATCTTTTATGAATGTGTAAACGTTGCGAGCATAAAATAAAGATTTACACCGTTCGCGGGCGTTTTGTTGACCGGGTTTTGCCAGCACGAGCTGCCGGTGCGAATGTCTGAAGAGTTTCGAGCCTCTTTTCGCCGGTTGCTGATCAACATCTTGGGGACCGAAGGGAGGAGTAAATATAAAATCAGATTTTTCATGAAATACGAGCTGGATACATCCCGAAACTTCACCGCGATGCGCTTTTGGCCCGAGGAAAAAGGGAGAAGTTGACGTTGGGAAGCAGCACAAGAGGCGTCTCCAGGAGACCGAATATTGTTTAAAGTTGAAAATAATTAGAAGTATGATAAACATGGGTCATTAATGGAAAGAGGAATAAAATTCATCAGCCTAAGTGGAACCCCCGTCGGGAAAAATGCTTCAGTCTAATTACGGAAAATAAATACGAACAAATGCTATTAAAACTTAAAAGGAAGGGGAGTCCGCCCGCGGTTAAAGGACTTTAATAACCCATTTGGAATTTTACACACTTGGAGAGGGATCCGGACCCGCGGCCGCGTCCGTCCGACCCACGCGGGGCCGGGAATCCGCTCCCCCCGCGGGGCTCAACCCGGCCCTTCCTGGGCCACTTCGGGGGGGGGTTTGGCCAATGAACTCCGAGACCAACGAGCCAAAAAACCTGGGTGTGTGTGTGTGGGGGGGGGTTGCCCTTCCTTGTTCTCTCCTGGCCCGGGAAGGGGGTTTGGAGAGAGGGGGGGGTGTCCCCGCGTCCTCTCGTTGTCCCCAAGGCCCCGGACACCGCGATCGCCCCAAAACCTGCCCAAAACAGCGGCCGGGAAAGTCGTGGAGCGGCGACGAGGGGGGAGAGGAGATGCCAAAACCCCCCCTCCCCTCTCGTGCCCGTCACCCCCAGGAGTATATAAATGTCTACGATTTCCAAGACAAAGCATCTCTCGGACTTCCCCGGAATATTTTACCTGTCCCCCTTTTCAATCTAATTATTTAACCGTGAGTTATGTGGAGAAAGCGCCTTCTTCTGCCCATTGTATTTTTAACCAAGTTTTCCGTACGTTTTTATGACGAAACATTCATTTTCGCTCCGAGGAAGTATTTGGTAGCAACACTTTAATGATTACCTTAAATTTGTATTTCTGCCCGGTGTTGTGCCCCCAATGTTGTAGCGGAAATAATTCTGATTTATGACAAAGTACACTGGAGTACAATAACAGCGATGCAAAAATAAAACCCACGCCTTTATATGTTGGCTTAGAAACTGTAAACTATCACCACAAGAAATCTATCAAACTTTACAATCCCTCTTACCCCGCTTCCTTCTCTCTGAGTAACTTAAGTCGAAGAATTATGGAATGATATTATGTTCCTCGAGGTGGGATTGAAAACGCTCTTCGAGTTTTTCTACCCCCAGCGTAGCACCCAAGTCCTGGCTGGAGTTTGGGACCCTTTTCCTTTTTTCCCCCCTTTGATCGCGGAGGCGAAATTTGGGAAGTGTAAATTCATAGGGAAGGGAGAGCGAGGGGTGACAGAGCGCGGCGACGTGACACGGGGATTTCCGAGGAGTTTATTCAGCCCCGAAATGTTTCCTTTAATTTTCCGACGGCGTTAACGAACTCAAATATTACCCGCGCGCCTTCCAAAAAAAAAAAAAAAAAAAAAACAAACAAAAAAAAAAGAAAGAAGAAACAGAAAGAAAAAAAAAACAGATTATTTTTTCTTTCTAGCAGGGTTGCAGAAATCCGGGTGGGAGATCCGGGAATGTGGATTATTGCAAAATTTAAGTTGGTTTACTCTATTTTTTTTTTTTTAAGTCGCGAGTTTTAAGCTGCAAAAATCAACCGAGCGGTTGACGGGAAAATGTGGATTTTTTTTTTTTTTTTGGAGTCTTTTTTATAAAACTTTAAAAAAAACCAGCGGAGAGAATGTGGCGTTGCGCCCGAGGCGATGAGAGGCGAAGAGGTAACGATGTTGCAACAGTTGACCAACATTGCGCACACTGCCGGGCGTGTTCCAATGTGGGTCTGCCCCGCGAGCGACGAGCACCCCTCAACGAGTCCCTATTTTTCACACATGACGATAGGAAAATGATTTCTCTGGAACTTGGTTAAAACGCCGATAATTTCACAGGCGCCTTTGAGGAGGGGCCTCAAAATAAACATTATTGTTCCAATGACAATTTTAACAGAATCTGGAGAGCACCGGCCGTTAACACTCCCGTCTCTCCTGGAGAAAGAAAAAGAGGCGGTTGGAGGGGAAAAAAGAATTCCCAATAAATACGGATTTCACACCTCCGGCTTGGAGATGGCGGAGATAAAGCCTGAGCTTTTTATTTTGCTGCGTCTGCCGAAATTTCGGGATCTCGACCTTCTGAACCCAGCGCGGAGGTTCAGAATCGTGAGGGGATAATTTCATTTTTTTGGAAAAAAATGTAGGGTTTTTTGTTTTAAATTTTTAAAAAAACCTCTCCCGTACCTGCGGCCCTGAGAGAGAACCTCGAGTATCTCCCGAGTTTTTACTCACAAGCTCCTCGCGAACCCCGAAGAGCTGCAGCTCTTTCCCCCCCCACACATACGGTTTAGATCAGGCGCATCTTTAGAGCAGAGGCCGCAGATTTTCTATCACTTGATTCAAAGGCAGGAATTAGGCCTCTTTTTCACAATTAAAACGAACGAATTTACTTTGCTACTTGTAGCACATAAACAATTGTAATGTTTACATTAAGTCTTCCTCCCCCCCTCTCTCTCTCTCTCCTTTTTTTTTTTTTTTCCGCCCCAAACTGAAGTTTTTTATGGGATTCCCTCAGCCAAATGTTCCGGCCTAATTCCGCAATCGCGATTAAAAAAAAAAAAAAAAAAGCCTTCTGAGGTTGCAAACCACATTCCCGCGGTTTCATGTTGTAATTTCGGAGTTATCAAAAGCAGAGGGACGTGCTTCCATCTCACATGTGCTGAGCATCCCTCGAGCCCCCAGCTTGGAGCAGAGGCGGATGAGCCGGGCCTAAATGAGCCGCCATTTTGGGGCAAAAATCCCATAAAGTCACATTTTTAATATATTCCCTTCGCCCTGAGCTTCCCCCCTCCCCTCCTCGCGTCTCCTTTTTGGGGGGTTATTTATTTCTTTGGTTGATTTTTTTTTGGGGGGGGGGGAAGGAGGCTTATTTATTTTTATGGTGCTCTTTTAGGGGGTTCTGCGCATCTCTAAGAGTCTAATTATCTTGGGGGAGTTTTGGTTTTGAGGTGTATTTGTATAGGTGGGTCTAATATTTATTTATTTATTTATTTATTTATTTATTTATTTATTTATTTATTTATTTATTTATTTATTTATTCTCTATCTATGGGGTCTTATTTATTTCTGCACGCCTATTTATTTCGCGGCTCGAGTCACTTTTAGGAGTCTCTTCATATTTTGGGGGAGGGGGGGGGATAAAGAGGCTTAAAAACTGAATCGCCAGCTGGCAAAGCGCTTTTGCCTCAAATCCACAGTTCCTTCCCCAAAGTTTCTCTCCCTCTTCCCCTCAACTCCCTCCCTTCCCCTCCCTCCTCCTTTTTCGCCGGGGGCTTTCCAATATTTCAGCGGCAAATTTGCCACCGGTTCCCCCCCTTTCGGTGCTTCGGGAGAAACCAATTGAATCGCCTTTTCGCCGAGGTTCTGGCCCACCGGGGTCCCCCGGCCGAGGGCTCCGGGACTCGGGGGGTCGCTCCTCGCCCGGCCCCGGCCCCGTTTTCCTCCTCCGGGAGCCACGATCGCTCCCAGAAAACTTCCTCGGCCACAAATAAACGGCTTCACCCGCGGGATGCGCGGGCGAGGATTGATGGTCCAGCCCGCTCCTCTCACCAAAACCCACTGGTTTGGTTTGGTTTTTTTTTTTTCCTTCTTCGCTGTTGCCAAATCCCGGCTCCCAATCCCGGTTCCCAATCCCGGCTCCCAATCCCGGCTCCCAATCCCGGCTCCCAATCCCTGCTCCCAATCCCGGTTCCCAATCCCGGTTCCCAGTCCCGGCTCCCAATCCCGGCTCCCAATCCCGGCTCCCAATCCCAGCTCCCAATCCCGGCTCTCAATCCCGGTTCCCAATCCCTGCTCCCAGTCCCGGCTCCCAATCCCGGTTCCCAGTCCCGGCTCTCAATCCCGGTTCCCAGTCCCGGCTCTCAATCCCGGTTCCCAGTCCCGGCTCCCAGTCCCGGCTCCCAATCCCGGCTCCCAATCCCGGCTCTCAATCCCGGTTCCCAATCCCTGCTCCCAGTCCCGGCTCCCAATCCCGGTTCCCAGTCCTGGCTCTCAATCCCGGTTCCCAATCCCGGCTCTCAATCCCGGTTCCCAATCCCGGCTCCCAGTCCCGGCTCCCAATCCCGACTCTCAAATCCCGGTTCCCAATCCCGGTTCCCAAGCCCGGCCCCGGCCCAGGCTCGACCGTCGAAGCCGCGAGGATCGGTGGCCTCGCCCGCCGGGCTCGCTGTGCCCCCGCGGCCTTTGTGCGCGGCTCTGGCGGAGCTGGGCGGCTGCTGAGGGGCGTTTTTCCGCCGCCGAGGAGGTTTCGCCTTCTCACCCGCTCGAGGTTTCGCGTTCCCGGCCCGGCGCCTTCGCGAGAGGCCGAGCGGGGCCGTGGGGTGGGTGCGGTGGGTGCGGGTGGGTGCGGGTGTGAGCGGCCCCGGCCAGCACAGCGAGAACCTCGGGGCACAAAAATCCAGCGTTTGCAGCACCCAGAGATCCCCCACCCCAGACAGGCTTCTTTTTGGTCTTCTTTTTACCTTTTTTCCTCTTTATTTTCCCCCTTTCCTTCCTTTTCTCTTTCCTTTCTTTTATGTTTCATTTCTTTTTTTCCTTTCTTTCTTTCTTTCTTTCTTCCTTCCTTCCTTCCTTCCTTCCTTCCTTCTTTCTTTGTTTCTTTCTCTCTTTCTTTCTTTGTCTCTTTCTTTCTTCTTTCTTTCTTCCTTCCTTCCTTCCTTTCTTTCCTTCTTCCTTTCCTTTTAATTTCTTTTCTCTTTTTCCTTTCTTATTTTCTCCACTTTTTTTCTTTAGTTTTTGTCCTTTCCTTTCCTTTCCTTTCCTTTCCTTTCCTTTCCTTTCCTTTCCTTTCCTTTCCTTTCCTTTTCTTCCCTTTCCTTTCTCCCTTTCTTCTTCCTTTTCTTTTTCTTTTCCTTCTCTTTTATTTTTTTAAGAATTAATTTTCTTTGTCTAGAAGCCAACATAAGTGAACATTATTATCCCTCAAGAAGCCAATTAGAAGCCGGGCCCTCTCCTCCTTCCCGCTCTGCAATATTTCACAACAAAGTCACCCAGAGCTGCTTCCAATATGTTGTGTATGAAATGCAGGGAGCGATAGGAAACAGGTTGGCTTGGTGTGTTTGTACGTCACATGGAAAGGCCTTTTGTAATTAGTCTGGGTGTCATTAACGCAGAGCCCAGAGCGAGCTTCCCAGCCTATGAGGGCGGCTTTGTTGTGATGGACATCCAAGGTTAGGGATAAAGTTGATGGAAAAGCCAAAAACGCGTGGTGGGAATTTAAAAAAAAACAAAAAAAAAAAAAAAAAAAAAAAAGAGTAAAAAAGAAAAAAAAAAAAGGAAAAACTTGTAAAACTTTTACGCCAAACAAAGTTATAAAAACTCTTCATGCGTTAAGATATCAAAAGCTTTATAACAATAATAAAGCGTGTGCGCCGTGTGTGTTAAACCCGCTCCGAAGATGCATTAAATGCTGCGCGGCCGAGTTAAATATTAAACGCCATAAACGCCACGCGGGGCTCAAAATTCGAGGGTGGGGGGCTTCGGTTGGTTGTTTTGGTTTGGTTTTGTTTTTTTCCAGGGGAAAAATGTGGGGGTCCCCCCCGGGCCGACCCCCCTGCCGGGGCTCCCTGGGGGCGGGGCGGCCGCGGAGCCGCGACCCCCTCTCTGATTCCGCTTTATTACAAAAAGGTTAAAGGTGATGGACTTGACTTTATTGAAGTTCAAAGACATCATATATTCACATTTTTCTTCCTGTGGGTCTCGCTCCCACCCCTGCGTCCCTCGGAAAAGGACAATTTTTGGCTTTTTTGGGGGGTTTTTTTTTGGCGTTTCAATGGGAGCAGGACCCTCGGCGCGCCCTCACCCTCCGGGGAGGTGCTCGCTGGCCAGACACGAGTGTCCCGACCCTGCTCTGCTCCTCCGCTCCCCCGTTGTGGTACCCAAAGCATCCTCGGTGCCCCCCGGACTCCCCCTTCTCCCTCTCCCCTCCCTCCCCAGAACATTAACAGCCCTTTTCCTACATGGCACTGATGCTTAATGCTGCTGTAAAGCCCCACATGGTCTATAAACTTGGATTTTACAACTGGCATTCCATTTTAGCTCGCGAAAACTTTGAACTAGGCCTACAGTTTCATTGTGCTGCAGTTGAACTGGAGCCTTGGAAAAGGAGGGGGGGGAGAGAAAGGGAAGGAGGGGGGAGAGAGAGAAGAGGGGGGAGAAGAAAAAAAAAATTCCCTGGGCAAGACTCCCTTATTTGTTTACTATTTACTGCGGAAGTCTTTTCCTTTTAGCCAGACGGGGTAATTAAGAAAAATTAAGCTGTTTAGTGCTGCAGTCTTTATTACAATGTCTAGACTGGGCGCTTTTGTCCGGACAGCCGCTGCTGTTACGGAGCATTAACTGCCGCTTCTGACCTCCCGATATTCACCTTATTGCACCTCTCTTGGCTTTTCCTAACCTTGGGAAGGTTCGGCAAACACTCATTAAAGAAAGGTGCTTTTCTGGGGTGTTTTTTGGAGGAGAAGCCCCCTCCTCAGGCGGGTCTGGCCGCGCCGCTCCATCTGCCGGGAAGATGGCTCCGAGCTTCTTCAGCTTGTCTATTTTGCTCCTTCACCCGCAAAAAAAACAAGAGAAAAATTCCCCCTCCTCACGCCTGGTTTATTGAATATAAATCTTAGGCGAGGTTTTAGGCCCGGGACAAGCGTCCTTTCAGGCTCTCGGTCTTCGCAAAAATAAATAAAAGAAAATAAAGGAGCGTTTTGCCATCCACAGGCTTTTTTTTTTTTTTTTTTTCCCCCTTCCCTTTCCCACTCTTTTAATGAGAAACATCCCTCTTAACATCCTTTCAAGCTCATCTCGTGGCGTAACCAGGACGGGTCTATCACGAAAGCTTGAAGTCGGTTTGGATTTAATCGCGGGGGGGGGGGGTGTGAGGGGGTGTCGGGATGGTGCAAACGAGGAGCATTTTTGCGGGTTTATCAAATTTTTCCCCCCCCTCTACCGTTGTCAAATAAAATCAGAAGACACCATCAAAGGGTTTTCTTTTTGTTTGGTTTTTTTTTTTCTTCTTTTTTTTTTTTTTTCATTCGACAGGGTCGTCTTTAAAAGCAAGGATGAGAATTTTACAGGAACACGCTGGCTGGATGGGAATATAACATAATAACGTGCTGTTTTCTTGGCTGCTGGGGGGGGTTTATCGCGCCCCCTCCCCGACCTCCTCCACGTGCACAATCGCATCAGAAAGCGGGAGAGAACCTACATGGGAAACCTCGAACGTAAAAACCCTTCCCCCTGCCCCCAAAGACAAAAAAATACCCCCGAAATTGCGCTATTTACACCAAATTCATGCACCGCGTCACCACCGGCAGCTCCGGCGCTCCTTTGTCCTCCACCAACGTCGCGTCCACTGCGAGGAAAAGTCAATTGTGCAAAAGAAGGGGGGGGAGGAAAAGAAAAAAAAATCACTTTCTGCCCCGGGCCTGGGAGTTGAACTTGTTTTCCTTAAGCAGGAATTTAAGGACTTGACTTTGCATTTGTGCCGCGCGGGGTATGAGGGATCCTCGGCTCGCGGAAACGCAGCTCGTGGAATTCGAGTTTCGTTCATTTCTGATTTTTTATTTATTTTTTTTTTTTTTTTTAAAGGAGGCTGATGACTCGTTCTCGCGAACACAAAAAAAAAAAAAAAAAAAAAAAAAAAAAAAAAAAAAAAAAAGAAGAAAGAAAAAAAAAAAAAAAAAAGAGATTAACTACAACCGGAAAACAGCGAAAGACATCTGGAGCCAAATTCAGAGGAGGATTACTGGGCCAAGAAAAATCCTATAAATTTCAGTTCGCCGCTGAATACAATGAACTCCCCACCAAACGTGGGCTCCAAGGTGGAGGTTTCCGATTAATCCCGGCCCTGCTCGAGCAGATTGCAGCGAGCGCCATGAATATGGATGATGAGATTTCTGATATGCATTCAGGTATTTAAACTCCGAGGGAAGAAACCCACACCACAATGACCGCAAAGAGGCTTTTAAGAGGGGAAATTCTAATAAAATGGTCAAATAAAATCATAATGTAGAACAGCTTGCAATGTCTTTATTTGCCACAGAATTTCACAGAGTGTCCCGGGGACTCACTTTACATACACAAAGAAATTTTTTTATTTTTAATTATTAGTCTTTTTCAGGATATTTTTTTTCCCCCTCTTGTTCTTCGTCTCCCTTTTTTTTTTTTTTTTTTTTTTCCGGAAAAAAGAAAAAAAAAAATCAAATCAAATCAAACCACTACGAAATTTATATATATACAAACCACTTCCGAGGCAGCGATTGCAAACGTATTTTTGTTTTTTTTTTTGCCTGGATTCCCCTTCCTTCCCCCGCCAACTCCCGACTCCAAATGTAGAAATGAGAAAACTCATAGATGGATATAATGGATATATACGCACACACTTCCATAGATCTGCGTATATATATATATATATTTTTAGGTGGAGGAGGTGGAAATATTGATTTTTCTTAGAAGAGGGCGTGAATGTGCACACGCACACGGGAGGACACACATGTCACACATGTCCGTGTGTCCTTCACACACACACACACACACACACTCACCCCACACGAAGTGATTTGATCCTACAGGGAGACTTTGGCCGCTCTTGTGATAACACAGCTGCAGACTGAAATCACCGTGGTGGTAACACAGCACCGCGATTTATTCAAACGGACAGGGGAGCCTAAAGGATAATAATAACAATAAAAAAATAATAATATAATAATATGTAAAAAAAAAAAAAAAAAAAAAAAGGCAAAAATAAAAGGAATCCCAACCTGTTCGGGGGGAAAAAAAAAAAAAAAAGACAGAAAGCAAAAAGGAAAAAAAAAAAAAAGTTAAATTAAACGTTCATGGAATTCAAGTCCTTGAATCGGGAACTGAAAGAAAATCTCTCTCCTTTTGTTACTCAGCACTGCCCCAGACATACAAATATGAAAAGGCTTAAACTTTTGAGGTTGCTTTGTCGACGCAAAGGGCAAACCCACGCTCGCCACTGTTCCTCCTCGAGACACGGACACTTCACCAGCAGAGGGGATCTCAAAAGATGTTCACAACAAGGGATTTCCAGAGAAATACTGCAGGCGGTCTCTGCTTAATTTTTTTTCTTTCATCCTTCTGTTCTGAAACCAAATTTTAACCTGTCGGTCGGTGAGATTTAACATCCTGGACAACTGGAGCCTTTTTTCTTTGTTTATATAGACATTGAAGAAAAATTCTCTCTCTAGCTCTCTGATCTGGAATTTCGAGTAGGGGCATCTCTTCTTCCTCGTTCGGGGAGCACCTTAAAAGAACCAGAAGGCAGGGTAAATATCCCGAGGAAACGCAGCATCAGAGAGATTAGGAGCGGCTTAATAATTCCAATTCTTAATGCGGGGGGGGGAGATCCCCTCAGCCCATTGTTGGGGGGAGCAGAGGTGAGGTTACCCGGGGGCTGAAGGAATTATTTCCCCACCGCCCCGGGCTCGAGGCAGACGTTTCACATGCAGACATTTTGGGTGCAGATCGGCCGGGTTTTTTTGAAAAAAAACCCTAAAACCCGGCCTGGGAGGGGAGGCAGGAGGCTGCTGGAGCAGAGTTTAGGGAGGCTGGAGAGGGGGGGGAAAACAACCCACGCTCAGCTGCAAATCTGTTATCTGTACAGAACCAGCACGAGCAAGGTTGGAATTAGGGGAACGAGATATTGTGTTCCGCATAAGTTTCTGATTAACTCCAGTCCTCGCCACACACGCAAAAAGGAATCAAAGTCAAAGGGAACTTCGCATCTGAGCTGCAAAAGGGGGACTCGCATCACGAAAGCGAATAGGGAAACAAAACAACCCTCCCCTCTTCCCAAAAGAGCCCCACGCTGAACGCGAACTCGCAAAGTTGCCTGGATTCAGCCTTTAAAACAGCTCCGAGACCGCCTAGGAAACGTGAGCGCATGCAAAAAAAAAAGAGATGTTCCCCAACCCAGAAGACCCCAAAGAAACCACCACGTAAGTAAAAGCCCTCCCTGACAAAAGCTCGACGCTCCACCGGGCTTGGGGGAGAAAAAAACGCCACTTTAAACAGCAAAGTCGTAGGAAACTCTCCCCTTCGCCCGCGAATTCGGCGGATTTCTCCCTCAGCACTGCACCTCCCCCGAGAGAGGAGGCTCGACAGACAGTTTTAATTATATATTAAAAAAAAAAAAAAAAAAAAAAAAAAAGAAAGAAACACAACAAACCACCCAAAAAGCTGCCCCAAACATTCCGCATGCATCTTAATGCCTGAAAGAAAGCCCAGGCAGCTAAAGTAGTGTTCTGCCCAATTGCCTTTTACCCTCAGCAACCCGGGACGAAATCCTTTTAAAATGCTCATGTAAGTTCATGATCAAAGTTAATATTTGTCACGATGGTGTGCTTTTAAAATTTCACAGACTCTAAGATACTGTGTCTGCGCCTAACATCTCCATTTTTTTCAAAGAGCTTTTCCCATCGTAAAAATTCTTCTCGTTGGAAGAAAGAGCTTTGTAGGTTATAATAAAATCCTTTGAATGCTTATAAAACTCCACATAAAATTTGACCGACAAAACACACGGGCTAGTCCCTTAACCTTTCCATTTACTGCTCTACCTACTCGAGTTGCTGCTTTTGCTTCCTTCCTTGGTGACAGAAGAGGACGAGGCTGAAGAGCCCGGGTTTGTGTTTTCCTCCTCATCTTCCGGGTCTATACCTTGCTCTCCGCGGGATGACAGCGCGTGGGGTTGGGACTCTGCCTCCACTTTGCCCTCGCCCTTCTGCAGGCAGGTCTCGCTCGGGTTTTCCGCCCCGCAATAGGCGTTTTCGAAGAAGCGGTCGAAGCCTTGGGGCAGGACAGTGTTTTTGTTCATGCTGGTGTAGAATCCCGTCGATGCCGGGTGGTTGGAGCTGGGGTGGTGGTGGCTGTACACGCTCTCGTTTTTCATTAGCATTTCGGTCATGGTGGAAGGCGGGATGCACTCTCTATGCATCAGATCTTCTGCCGAATAACACGAGGCGTAATTGCTTCGGTGGTGCCATTTACTCGAGGGGTCTAGACCATAGGAGACCTCTCGCACGGGCTGCACTTGCGAGAGGTTGGTGGAGTAAGGGTAGGAGATTTGGCGAGAGGGGGCCTGTGGCAAGAAAGATGACACAGTTGAAAATTCGGGGACGTAATAGGTACAGCTGGGGAGGTAGAGATTAGAAGCGCAACCTGCCCTCTCTCCAAACTCGGCGCTCCGCTCCTTACGCGACTGGGAGCAGAAGTTGCCCAGGTTCACCGAGTTAAACATCTTTCTCCTTTTCTTGCTCCTATAGCTAAGATGTTTTGGATCCGACGCGCGGAGGGGAAAAAATTTGGGAAGGCGAGATGACGCGCGATCCGTCTTAGTCGCTCCGGAGGACACGTGATCCAAAGTAGATATTGTCATATATCAGTTTGGAGCACTTAGATGCGTAGGAGTGGTTCACTTAGGTAAGATCTCAGAGGTTCAAACGATTGGTTTGCAAACACCGCAGAAACATTATGAAAATCAATTGCAGATTTGTATTCATTTTCCTGAAGGCACACCCCTCCGAGCATCCACAGCAGAACAAGTACAAGGGCTGGCTTGGGAACTTGCTGCTTTTTTTTTTTTTTTTTTTTTTTTTTTTTTTCCTCTCTCTCTCTCCTTCCCCTCCTCTCCTTCCTATTTGGATTCCGCTCGCTCCTTTCAGCAGGGTTTGGAGATGGGGTGGGGGCGATTTGGGCTGGGGAGGAGGGGGGGGAAGAGGGAGGGTCTAAGGGAGCTCGAATAGTATTTTTCCAGCCTTTTCTTTTTTAAATATTTTAATTACGCTGATCATTATAATCTATTATCCTGGCTATTTCTATCCTTAGCCGTGTTCCTGGATAGGCTGTAGGTAGCTCAATAAAATCGCCGGAGGTGCAGAAGTAAGTTTTCCGACCTTTCCCAACAAACGGGAATCCGCAGCAATTCCGGGCTGCTGAATTACAAGCCAATCTCTCTCCGTCTCTCTATCTGGGAGCGAGGGGGCTGGTGCTAATTAACAAGCTTCTAACATACGCTAATTATGTTGATCTCAATGTGCACATCAACTCTACATCACCGGCTTGACGTGCTTTATGGAGAATATTCCAGTTGAGCAGCGACAGGGACCGCGGGAAGTTTCCAACTTTAAAGTTAAAGCAGGCCCGGCTTAACGACTTTTGATATCGAACTAGTGATATATCAAGGAATAGAACAAATGAATTAAGTCAGCGTCTAATAAATATTCGAAAACCTCCTTTAACGTTTGCTTAAATATTTATTACGTAAGAGGGGCATATTGAATATTTAATGCAATTGTTTATTGTCAATCAATGAATGTACTTTCAGCAATACTCTCATCATTTATTCTGCCAGCTGAGTTAAAAAAGATATTCTTATTAAAGTCATTTGTCTTCCATCCCGCGCCCCGGCAGCCTCCTCTTTCTCTGTCCTGCTGCATTTTGACCCGAAAAAAATCAGAGAGAGATACTCGAGCGCTGCCAGATATTTTGAGAGTTTTGCAAAGAATTGTCCGGCAGCGAAAGAATGTGGGAGAACAAAAAGATTCTCTTCTGCGAAACCCACTGGAAAGGTGCACCTGAATGGACGTCGGGGTTGTCCCACCGCCCTCAAACAGCCCCGAAGGGACAAAATCGCCCGCAACAATTGGGCGCTAATCGGGTTTTCACCTGGATTGGGAATCATCTGCCTGAGGTGGGAAACGTTTCCCTGCCGGGTAGAGGCGGCTGCTTTCATCCACAGAGGGAAATATTGCAGCGCACCCCCCTTTTTCAGCCTTTTCCTCAGAGGATGCCACCCAGGCATTTTTTTCCCCCCTTTATTCTCCTTTTTAAAACGGCGACAAAAAAAAAATTAAAAAAAAAAAATAAAAGGAGAGATTAAATAAAAATCTTGATTTGACCGCTCGCAAGCCAGAACTAAACCCTGCGCTGGGATCTGTTTGGCGGTGGGCTGAATACTCCGAATAAAACTAACGCACCAGGAGCGAGGGAGATGCTTTTATTGGGGGGATCTCGCCAAACCGAGTCGCTGCAAATTCAAAGAACGAGAAGGGGGGAAAAGGCAAATCTCAGCTTTAGGGCGCTGGGAGGCAGGAGCAGAAAAAGCCTCGACGGCTGCCGGGAGTTCGCTTTTCTCCCTGAGAGAGAAAAATAACCCAGGAACGCACCCGAAAATAACCAAATCGCCAAAAAGGAGAATCAGGGGGTCCCAGCCCTGCTCGGGGATGTCCCTCCTGGAGCTGGGCATCCCTGGGCAGCTCCTCCAGCACATCGCTTCTCTCCATCCGATTTTATTTAATTTGCTCCCATCCAACCTGCAGTTTTGGTGGTTATTTTTATCCAGGGAGGTTGTTTAATTCTCAGGCGGATGCGGAGAAACGGGGAGGAAAAACGCACCTCGAGGAACGGGGCAGAGGTTCCAACCCCCGCTAAAAATATATATATATATATATGAATATCCTGAAATTTTCTGGCGATGCAGAGAAAGGAGGAGGAGGGGGGAAGTTGATTTTCATGTGAGAAAACGGCCCCGCGAGCCCGTACCTTGCGGGTGAGCAGAGGGCGAGGGGTTCCAGGATTGCTGAGCTCAAACTAAAGTGGGTTCTTTCAGCAGAGCTTTCCAAAGTGCGGTGGGAATCAGGCGCTGCGCCTGGATTTGGATGCGTTTATTTAGGAATTCTTGAAGGGAAACATGGCGGCTTCCCATGCTCAGGTTGTTCGCTCTTCCTCACTTTGAGCCTTCCTCACCCCCGGAGCGAAACAAGGCGCTGCCGACCATTTATTCTCATTAATTTCTGGATTTCCCACCCTTCCCTGGCTTTGGTGTTTTCTATTTAAAGAGCCGTTCTCATAAAACCCTTTTTATAAGGAATCGGGGCGTGTGAGTGTCTCTGAATGCGTCTGTGTGGCGAGAGAGAGATGAACACACATATAAATATGTCCGTAATTGCGAAATGAGACGTGTTTTCCTCTCTAATGCACCGTTTGGCTGATGAATACATATATATATATAAATAAATATATAAAAACAGGGGCAGGAACTCTGGCTGCTGAGATGGATTTCTTCAGGTTTGTAATCCGCCTTTTTTTATGGCTTGGACGTCGTTTTGGGCAAAACTTTTAATTAAAGTGTCAGCGATCTTTTAACTTGGCTTTTTATGGACCAGTATTAATACTAACTACAAACTAATAATGTTAAGCGATTGTTTACGAGCGTAATTATTTTTTTCCCAATTCCCTCCTGTTTGCGACCTGCGTGGAGCATCTTCTCCCTCCGGTTAAAAGGGGAAAGGCTCTAAAATACACATCTTTTTGTTGTGTTTTTTTCCCAGTCTGGATTCCATAGAAGGCTTTAGGCGCCAAGCTTTGCATCCAGAGGAGGAATTAGAGCGTGTCCTTGAAAAAAAAAAACAAAACACCACCCCAGCAGCACCTTCAACCCAAAACAATGCGCGCACAACCCAAAAAAAAAAACAAACCCAACCAACCCAAAACCACCCAGGAGAGCGAACAACAAAAACCCGTGTGGCACAAACCCCGCCGTCTCTCCTCGAGGTGCGGGAATAATTTATTGCCCTGCGGAGGTAAATACATCTGACCCAAAGCCCGGCGTCGGTTTGGGGTTTGAAACCCGGTTTCAAGGGTGGGATTTGGCTGTTTCCTGCGAGGAAGCAGAGAAGGGGCAGCTGTGGAGTCACAGCACTTGAATTTGACCACCAAAGTGACCACCATAAAACGGAAGGAGGCCGGCGGCTCGCATTCCTTTTGGTTGCCCTTAAAAAAAAAAAAAAAAAAAAAAAAGGAGGGGGAAAAAGAAGGACAAATAACTCTAAGGCAAAACCTTAAAGCGTCCAGGACGTTTCGATCCTTTCGTTTTTTAAACCCTGCCTTCGTTTGCTACAGAACGGGGAAAGTCAGAGCGTGGAGGGGAGGGGGGAAAATGAAGAAAAGCTGCGTTTGTGTCCTTGGAAGGGAAAAAAACATCCAGGGGGATTTGAGAAGGGGGAGGAAAGGTCTGATTTTGTTGATTTTTGAGAGGACTGTGGGTATAAGATGTAACTGCCCCATCTAGAAGGTGGGTGTTTTTTTTTTTTTTTAAACTCCTTTATTGAGTTATTTCTCAGCCAGAGGGAAGGAGAAGGAGAAAAGGAGGCGGCAGCCCCGAGCTCCTCGTGCCTCTTCTCCGGTTATCCACCGAAATACCCACTCTCAGCCTGGCACCGCCACCGGAGGCTTCTCCCCACCCAAAAAAGCAAAAGCCAAGTGGAAGGCAAAAAAATTTCCACCAACCCCCCCCTCCCCTTTTGGTCCGGAGTCCGCTCTCCTTTGCCCGATATAACGCGAACACTTAACACGTTTAACAGCGTTTTCAGCAGGCAAACAGGCTCGAGGCTCGGGAGATGTGTTTTGCGTTGCTAACAGGAATTTTAAGGGGATGTTCGAGGTGTTTCGTGACCAAAAAAAAAAAAAACATTGTAGCGATTGTACCGAAATCAAAACCTCGGAGTTGTGAAAGTTGGCTTTAGCTGAGCTGTGTAAACATCTGAAGTTATATTTTGATTTAGGTTAATCCTGTACTTGAACTCTTCTCTATAAATCATTCGTATTTTCTTTTTTTTCTTTTTTTCTTCTTCTTCTTCTTCTTCCCTGCCATTGGGGAGAGAAGATATGATTTTTTTTTTCCCTCCCACCCCTGAGCTGGAGTTATCTGAATGTAAATTCGTTACCACCCTCCCAACTTGGGTCAAAAACTTTTTTTGTAGAGCATTTGCCATAAAGGAGTCTTTGTCCGAGCTCGTACAGTAGGAAAACCACTGACTGGAAGGGAGGGAGGGGGGAAAAAAAGGAGGAAAAAGAAGGAAAAACCTCAATAAAAAGAGAAGGAAAAAACAGAAGAGAATAGGTTTGATACCAACCTGGCTTAGCACGTTACTCAGGGCTACTCACTGTGCTCTCAAGATATCTGCGGCATAATTTAGACCCTGAATCTTTCCCTATTTCAGCCAGCTGAGCAGAGCTGGCTCTGCCTCCTGTTTTGGGGAGGAAAACGCGAGTTTGGGGAGGGCAAAAAGCTGCGAGCGCGTCGCGAGTGGGTGCAAAAAAAGCGCTTCTTTAGCAGCTGAATCTCCCGGCAGCTGCGGGGATGTGCTTCGCTTCTGCTAAAGAGGCTCCAGCTTCTGATGGCTAATGACTTTGGCCTATCAGATGTTCTCAGAGTGATTTTTCCCTCCCTTCCACGACGGTGCTACTTCCTCAGATGGACTTCTATTAAAAAAAAAAAAAAAAAAAAAAAAACACCAAAATAAAAAAGGGAAGGAGAGGAAAGTCAGGCCAGTAAACAGATCGCAAGACACGGCGTCTGTGTCCGGGAAATCTGAAGGGAGAGACAATAGCTACAAGTGGGAAGCGCTTGGAAAATATTACTGTCCCCAAATGGCAGAGATAAATTCGACTGGACGGACGCCAGGGCCGCGAAAGAAAACTATATATAAGCTGCGAACAATTCAAAGGGAAAGGGGGGAAAAAATTTCACTTAGATCTCTCTAGACCTGAGCTGCAAGTTCAAAATCATGTGGACTTAATCAAGATAAAAGCCGCTTGAACTATGCTTCCCAACCGCAGGCGAGGCTGGGACTGTCTGGGATAAAAATGTGCGGCGGGTGTCGGGTTGGGCTGGAAGTGATGCCGCAGAGGCGTTAAGAAGAGTTGGGCTTGATAATAACCAATATAAGTCACACTTCGCCCGGCGGCCTTCCCACTTCGGGGGGTTTTCTCGCCGGCCGCGGGTCCCTCCCCACCTCCTCGGCAGCCGAGGCCGGGGGAATGTCAATGCCGGAGTGTTTCCATCTATTTATTTGCTTTCTTTCGCCCTGCCCGGCTCGGTTGCGGGGAGCTGCTGAAGCCCGGGAAGCGGCGGGGTTTGGGGAATTCGAGTAAAACTTCACAGCGAGCCGCTGCCAAATTCGGCTTGGAGGAGACAGGAAGCGCAGAGAGCTCGTTAAGCAACACCTATTTCTATTCCACCCCCTCTTCCCCTCTTCTCCCCTCCTCCAAACCTCTAAAAACACCGATTTAAACACAAAGGAATACGCGTAAAACACACTCGAACCTTTTAAATCAAATAATCCTTTATTCGCCAGACGTCGCCTCTTGATAACTTCAGCAGCGCCACTAAAACGAGCAAAACCGCGTAAAAAGTCGGAAATTGTGGCAGGGAAAATGTGTTTTCTGTTGGGTCGCCCATTTATTAGCGAAATAGCCCAGAAATGCAAAGTTCAGGATAGAATGTGGGCGTTTAATCCTCCCCCAGCCTGGTTCAAACCGCACACACGTTCGCCTGCGTGGTGCTTAATCCTTAAATACTCGGGAAATCATTTCCAAGTATTGCACTTTAATACTTTGGCTCCCGCAAGCCTCTCTTTTTATTATTTTTTTTTTCATATATTTTTTTTTGTTCCACCCCGGCCAGGGCCGAGATGTATTTCCCTCAGACAACCATTGATCAAAGCCGGATCTCCAGAGTTTATGGGGATAAACTTCAATAATTCGCCCTCGAGAGCGCGACGGCGCTGGGCTCTCCCTCGGCCATCCCCGCATTAATCAGAATAAAATGAAACAAAATCCTTCAGCTGCTTCGCGGGGTGACATTTTCCAAGCGTGTTTCCAGCCCCTGAGAAGATAAATGCTGCCGGAGAAGGAGGGGAAGGGATAACCTGGATCCCCTCCCTCCTCCATCCGCCTCTGGAGCCCATGGATGTACCTGCCTTGCCCCGTTCACCGCGGCCCCTCGCCTATAAAATTCACCCTTTCGTGCAAAACCCCATCCACCTCTTATTTTCAGTTGGAGAAGCAGAGGGATCCGGGCACGGAAATCTCTTTAGATAAGTTTTGGGGGGGGTTTTTGGGTGTTGTTTTTTTTTTTTTCCCCTCAGCTCTTTTATCCATTCCCAGAATAATAATAAAAAAAATCATATTCGCATCTTTTTTTCTTCCTTGGGGATGCGGGTGGAGAAATTTGTTGGTGCCGCCAGGGTCGGTTGAAATGAATATAGATCTAAATTAATGCAGCCGGAGCTCTCATTTAATAAGGTACTGGCTTTAAAAACTTCATGAATTGAAAGCAGACAAATTATGAATTAAAAATCGGTCCAATGATCGGACTGTTCTCTAATCTCTCCTTCTGGTCCCTCCCCGTGTGGTGATGGGGTTTTTTTCATTTTTTTCTTCTTTCTTTCTTTCTTCCCTTCCGTCCCTCGCTCTCCCTTTTTCTTCCTCCCTTTCCACATTTATCAGAAAAATGGTGAGCGTAGAGCCCGGGCACCTCTGCAGAAGCACGAAGCGATTTGCTCTCACCCCAGAAACACCCACCTTTATTCACTGTCACCTCGCATTCGCGCCTTCCGATTGAATATCTCCGTGGATTTCCATCCCGCAGGGCCCAGATTTGCCTAAAATAACGACACGGTTCGCAAATATCTGTAAAATCGGCGCCTCCGTCGCACCGATCTCCTTCCACACCCGCCCGTGAGGGGCGTTCCATTTTCATTTTACCCTCTCGGCGGACCCCGAGGCTGAAAATCGGGGGGATATTTGTCGGTGTTTACTCGCGGGAGCGGGAAATAAGGAGGAGTGGAGACTTTTTTTCCCCCCCTCTCCCGGTGTTTTTGGGGAGCGGGGAGTTGGGAGCGACCCCATTGTCACAAATCTCGGCGGCCGCGTCCCCATCGCCCCCCAACCCCACGAGCTGCCCCTGCCGAGAGACACAAAGAGCGAAAAACCTCCCAAAACAGGGAATATCGGGGGGGCTCCGCTGCCGGGGGGGATTCGGGGTTCGGGGGGGGGGTGAAAGTGGCCGCGAAGACACAACCCCAGACCTGGCCCAAGTCCCCTCCCGGCCAAGCTTTGTCCTCTTCCTGCCCTTTTCCCACGGCCCGAGCGCCTTCGGGGGACTTCGGGCGAGCCGGTTTGGCTTTCCCTCTTCTTATTTTGGGGTTTTTTTTTTAGGTCCCCCTTGCCCGTTTTGCCTCTTTCCCCCTTTTTTCCCCTTTTTCTTTAGTTTTTTTTCCCCTCTTTTCCTCAGCGCGAAGGTTCGGGGTGAAAGCAGCGCCGTGTGGGGTGAGGAGGAAGGGAGGCGGACAAGGACAGGACTCGGGGCAAGGTAAAGGGACTCCGGGGTTTTATCCCCTTTTTATCTGCCCCCTTTTCACCCCATTCTCCGCTCATTTAACATTAACCCCTTTCCCCCCTGCTCGGGCCTTTCCCCCAAAGTCAAATACGAGCAGAAATCAGCTGGAAACCAGCACTAAAATCCACATTATTTCACCCAGTTGTTCCCCCTCTCCGAGCTTTGCTTAACCCCAAATATCCCCCACACCCACCTCACCCCCCCGCCCCTTTTATATTTAAGGATTACCCCTCTAGGTCTAATTTTCCCCCTCTCTGAGACAAAATATTCTGCCCCCTCCCTCCCTCCACCCCCTTTTCTCTCCTTCTGCCTCCCTCCTTACCGAGCGAACTTCATTGTTTTCTGGAGGAAACGGTGACGGTCGGACATTAAACCTTAATTGGGCTTTTCTTTATGATGTTTAATTTCCTCCGCGGCAGACGGGTTCGCATCTTGCTGGGGAGAGACGAGAAGGGGCGGGGGGGAGGGAGGGGGTGCTTAAAAAAACGAAGGAAAAAAGAAAAACAGGAGAAAAGGGGGGAAAGACCTTGTTTGAAGTCACAAGTCCGGCTCGGCGGGGGAGAAAGGATGGAAAAAATCAAGATTTGGAGGAAAAGCTTCCAGAGAATCGCCCCGTCCCTTGGCTGTTTCGGCGCTGGGCTCCTCTCTGTGCCCCTGGAGGGGGGGGAAAGGGGGGTTTAATTAAAATAAAGGTGGCCGGCAATGGCTTTGCCTCGGGGCTGCGGCGGAGCGGCGCGGCCGGGCCGCGGAACGGGAGCTTGGAGGCTTAACTTGACCTTCACTTTGCGAGGGCGGCCCCCGCCCACCCAGACGGGCAGCCCCAGACGGCTCCTCCCGCGGAAATCCCGGGAAAAGGGGGCAAAAGAAAGGAAAAGAAATTTAAAAAATAAAATAAAATAAAATAAAATAAAAATAAAAATAAAATAAAAATAAAATAAAATAAAAATAAAGTAAATAAAATAAAAAATAAATATTTAAAAATAAAAGGGAAAATAAAAAGAAGAAAAGAAGAGGAAAGGAAGAATAAGGAATAAAGAGTAAAGAATAAAGAAAAAAAATAAAGAATTAAAAGAATAAAACAAAGAAAGAATGAAAAAATAAAAAATAAAAAAAAACCAAAAAAAAGTAAAATAATTAAATTTAAAAAACAAACCACAAACACTAAGGGACGGAGGGAAATGCTGGGTAGTTCCTACCCCAAAAACCTCGCCAAAAATCAAAATTTCCAAAATGTATTCGCAGGTTTGGAGGGAGATGGGGAGAGGGGGGTGAAAGCAAATTTATCCGCTGCCAAAAATAAATAAATAAATAAATAAATAAATCCGGATTGTAGTCGATCGGACCCTTCTGTCTCGCTCCATCTTCCCCGAGAAATCCCCTCTCATCCCACCACATCCCCTTGACCACAACCTCTCCCGGCCTCCCAGCAGCACCGAAAAAATCCCGCAGTGCGTTTTTCCTCAATAGTTTCCCCCCCAAATCCTCCTCAAAATCCCTTTTCCACTGTAAAAAAAAAAAAAAAGGACAATACGGAACCTCTGCAGGACAACACGGATTCTCTTGCAAAGAAGAGTTTTTCTTTAGCCCCGTTTAAAAAAAAATGAAAATGAAAATGAAAATGAAAATGAAAATGAAAATAAAAATAAAAATAAAAATAAAAATAAAAATAAAAATAAAAATAAAAATAAAAATAAAAATAAATAAAGTGAAATCCCTGGCAGAGCCCTTCCGTGGGGTTGGGAGGATGTTTTTTAAAAACCTTTGAGGAGAGGATCGCCCGGACTTGGATAAACGTAATTTTGGTGAAAAGAAAGGGGGAAAAAAATAATAAAAGAAGTGCTTGTGCAGATGTGAAAGTTTGTCGGCGTTGAGCCGCCTTTGTGTGTGTCTGGGGGGGGGAGACAGATGTTTTATTTCAGAGTCTCTCTATAAAGAGATAATTATATCTCCAGTTCTCCACCGGAGCAATAAATACTCTTCATCCCCAATTACAGATGAAGATGGTTGCTTTAAATACCCATAAAGTCAATGTTCGGGCTCTCGGCTGCCGGTGGGAAATGTGGGAATTTTGCGGGGCAGGGGGATGAGGTGCAAAGAGCTGCGGTCGGGGGGGGGGAAATCCAAAGGGAAACCCCCCCCCCTCCCAAAAAAACGAGCCGTGGGTGCGCTGAGTTGGCCGGTCTGGGGCAGGCCGGGGGTGCGGAGGGCGAGTTGTGCCCTACTCGGCCCTTACTCCGCCCTTACCCACCGGCATTTCCACTCCGCGGGGTGTCCACACCCCCCTCACCCCGCACTTATTCCCGCGGATCCCCTCAAAACCCCGCCGCATTTAATTCTTAGAGAAGGAAAAAAAAAAAAACTCAACCATCGGTTAAAATATTTCTGCCATTATTTCCACCGTGAGATGCTTTGAAGCGTCCGTGGCTTTATTTTATTTTATTTTATTCCTCGATTTACCGGTCCCCCATCGCTGCCTTGGCTCTCGCACTGTACTTTTTCCATACCTAATTTTTTTTAAAACGCTTTCTCCTTTAGCGGCGTCTCGTCTCACCTCGTAATAGTTTACTGGGCCATCATAAAAATAAAATGAATTTCCACACTCTCCGTAATTATCGACACCTTCCCCGCCCGACCTGGAGGTTCGGGAGCGTCGTGGCTGCAAAACTGAATATTAAATACGCTTTCTCCTTTGAAACGCATTAATTTTGGGCCAACGCTTTTATAAGGAGATATCCCCGCGGTTTGTGTGTTCTCTGGGGCAGCGCTTGACCGAGCCAAGCCGAAAATCAAAGCGCAAAACTCTCTTTAAAAAAAAAAATCACAGGTAGATTTTTAACGCGGATTTGAGGCACAAAAAAAACCCCCCAAAACCAGGGGCTAAATGGGGTTTATTTTGACTGAGGGAGATACGAGATTCCTTCATTTTCGCGGTACCAGAAGAGCACGGGGGGGAGGAAAGTTTAAATTTCCTCGCTGACAAAAGCGGGCAAAATGCTTCATTTTCAGAAATAGTCGCTGTTGGATCAGAAACAGGGAGAAGGGAGGTCCCCCCTCCCCTCGAGCTGCGGAGGAGGATAATTAATACGAGATTTATTGGGGAGCTCGGGGCGCCTATCTTCATTTCCTATTCGAGGAACGGGAAAATAAAGTCACTTAATGAAGTCTGACTCAAAAAAAAAAAGGAAAAAAAGAAAAAAAAAGGAGAGTTTGTGGAGAGTCAACAAGACGCAGCCATTAGAAAATCCGCGTAATTTACCCGCAGTAAGAAGCACAACCCGAGCGATCTTTTTATCTTTCTTATCCTTTTCATCTTTATTATCACTCTTGTTAACAACACCGATGAGACTGGATACATATATCTCCTTTAAATGCACCCATCCATGGAGCCATTGTAGTTGCAAGCTACAGAGATATTAATTAATTTATTCTCTCAACAGTAAAATATTGCTGTGTCTACTTGTTACCTACCAAGCAATAAAAAAGAAGCTTTTTTCTTTTTTTTTCCCCCCCCCTCACTCTGCACTTCATTAGGTTTTACCCATAAGTTTCCAACGCGAAATGATTTGCTTAAAAGCTAATTACTTGCCATGTACTTCATTTTCCTCTGGCGGGGTCCGGAAGGTTTCGGGCTGGGGTGGGTGGCCGTATGCTGATAAATGCCGCTAATTATTCCCACCCCGTGTTTATTTTATGTTTAGGAACCCCCCACTCGGAACCAAACCCAGGCGTTCTTGGGCTCAGCAGCGATGGGGAGGGTGGGGGGCACGAGCCTGAAAACAGCCCGGGGGAGGAAAAAAACCAGTTAATATATCACGGAATTAGGCAAAGGACGGGGGCTGAGCCACGCGGAGCCCCGGCAAGAGGGAAACCCACTCGTTCTTTCCACTTTACCGGGAATTATTAACAATTATTACATTTAATTGTTGATCTCCGCGGTCCTTCGAGCTCCAAAACGCAGCTGCGAGGAGGAGGCGCTTTGCTTTTTGTTCGCCTTTTTTTTTTGGGGGGGGGGGGGGCACACGACTCACAGGGATGGCTTGAGGGGGACAAAATATTTCCACGCGTGGACGGGGGAATTCCTGAAGCACAGATCGCGTTTCCCTCCCGTGCCAGCAGCACCCGCCGCCGCCCCCCACCCTCCCACACCCGCCCCGTTCCCCTCGGAACGGACCCCCCACCCACGCGGGGACACCCCCGGCCCAAAATTCCATCGACTGGCTCCATTTATTGCCCCTTTACTCCTTATTTCGGGGGGTGTAGAGGAGGAAAACAAGAGTTTCCAGCTCCCTTCCCTCCAGGCCGAAGCCCCGACCAGGGTTTATTTTCTCTCCCCCCCTCCTTCCTAATTCTTTCTCTTGCCCTCAATTTTAATTTCGCGATTTTTCTCATTCCATTTTAATTCTTCCGAATCCCCCCACCCCCCAATTTTTTGATTCTTCCCATTCTCCCCTCCGGTTTTAATTCTTTCTATTTTGCCTTCTGTTCATCCTCCACCCCCCCCCGGGGCCCGCCTGGATTTGGGTGTAAAATCGCCCGGTGTGGGTCAGAAAAAAGGGGAGTTGTGAGAAAACGAGGAGGGGGAGAAGAGAATTTTGCCTTTCTGCCTCGATTTTCGGCGCTTCTCGCGGGCTGCCTGATTAAACTTGGCTTAAAGTGGCTCCTAATTGCTTCGAAACGAGCTCGGGGCTAAGTCGGGTCGGGTTTGGCAGAGGGAGTTCAAAGAAATCAGACGTTTCTTCCACACGAAGGTGTCAAGAGCAAATCTTCTGAACTGGGGGGGGGAAAACATCCCTGCTTTGCACATTGTATTTCCCACATTTGTGCGCGCGCCGAAAGCACCGAAACGGGAATAAATCCCGAAAATCGGCCCTGGCGCTTTAATATTTCCTCCGTTTTTTGCAGTAGCTGTGAAGTAACACCTCGGCCTTTGTCATTAGCGGCAGAAATATTCCTGGCAATTAAAGAGCGGAGGGTTTTCCCCCCTCGCCGACGAATTCATTTGGAAGCCGGAGCGATGAAATACGCGGCCGAATAAAAGAAACCAGCCCAGAAATAATACAGATTTTTATGGCGAAGCAACAATTTGTTCTATCGGCTCGCCGGCAATAAATAAGTTTTATCTGTTTTCGTGAGTGTTTGAATGTCTTTGAAATCCAACTATTCCTGCTCAAGGTGAAGCGACTTACAGTTTCTACAATTTATGTCGCTCCGTGGCGCTCGGCCCTGTTGGGCGTAATTCCTCCTCCTGCCCGTTTTTTCCTGCCAGATTGGTGCGGGGCCACAGAAATCGGGAAATAAAAGCGGATACGAGTCAAACTTGGCTTGGCCTGGGCGATAGAAGCGGAGCAGGAGAAGCGAAGGGAGGGTGGGTGCGCCCGTGTAGGGAAAAAAAAATTAAAATATAAAGTTGAAAAAGTAATCATGACATGAAAAAATGTGAATTTTCGCCCTGTGGAACACCTAACCCCTGGAGATTTCCCCAACTACTGCTGCTCCATGTGCCCCAACTTAAACCTGGCTGGAGGGTGGTTGGGTTTTGCCGCTGGAAGGGGCAGAAATGGGGCCCATTCCTATAGAAATATTTGCTTTTCGCCTTCTTCCTCCTCTGCCCAAATCGAGCAGCTCGTGGGGAAAAAAAAAAAAAAAAAAAAAAAAGAAAAAAAGAAAAAAAAATAGGAAACTGGTCAGGACTGGATGAATTCCAGGGTTGGATGAACCCTCATAACTTTGGTGTTCGAGAAGGCGAGTGGGGAAAAAATATATTAATTTCTATGAATGGTGTGGGGGTGCTTTTTTTTGCAGAAAAACTGATCTGAACTCCCCGAGGCTGAGGTTCGGTGACCCCCAGCGCGTCCAGACTGGGGCGTGAGCTGAGCTGGGATTTACTGGGCCTGGATACGACCAGGACGAGGGGAAAAACCCATTGATTCTCCACAGACCCCACCGCGGGTTCCTTTGGCATTTCTTTCATAAAAATCCTTTCTCGATCTCCTAAAAGCTTTTTTTTTCCTCCCCCCCTCCCTCCTTCCTCCGGGGAGCGCGTGGCATTTTCCCCGAAAGGAAAATCCAGCGAAGCCATTCCGTGTAAATACCCGCTCAGAGAGACATCGAGCCCATCATAATCCAATTTATTTAAATTGGCCTGACGGGGTTGGGTTGTTGGTTGGGTTGTTGGGGTTTTTTTTTTTTCCCTCTCGTTAAATGAATTTTGCTGCGAATTTACGTGGAAGAAAGGCCATAACGCTGGTCCCAATAACCATAACCACAACCGCCAGCGTCAGCGAGCCCCAACCCCAACCCAATCCCAGAGATTCCCAGTTTAAGAGCCGCTCTTTCGAGAGGCGTTTCCCATCTTAAAGTCGGGCCCGGGATGTCTCGGACTCTCCTCTGGTTCCCAAATCCATCAGGAAACTCATCCCTGGCATGTCCGTAGGGGCCCCCCTGGGGAGGGAGCTGCTTCCAGGAGAGGCGCAGCCCCCCCGTTCCCCTCCGCCGCAGACAAAAGAATCCCAAACAGCCCCATATTTAAGCTTCTTTATCCCAATTTTGCTTCCAATTAATGCTGCGTGCACGAGTCTAACTCATTAAGGCAGCAATTCGGGGATTAACTTATGCTTCTTGTTTCCCCGGGATTTTTCTAATTATATTTAGAGAGGCACAACCAGCGATATTTTTTCTTTTACAACGCATTTTACATGTTCATTTAATTACTTTTTTTTTTTCCCTCCCCAAAAGATGATCTACAAGGCACAGAAGGCAACGCTGGCCAATATAATTCTTTTTGCTGTTGTTGTTGTTACTCTTTTATTAACCTTCCGACTTAATATTTAATTTTAAACAGCAAACAGTAAATCACCACGGAGATGTTTGGGCAACTTTATTTATTATCAAGAAATCACATAATAATACATTATTAT
>NW_024105132.1:0-48505 GCF_003945595.2 Pipra filicauda
CCTCAGAATGCCCAGACATGTCATAACGGTGGAGGCCACGTCATCACACTAACCTCATAAAACCCTAACACCTCATAATGGTGCAGGCCTCATCATCATAGTGACCTCAAAAAGCCCAGACAGTTTATAATGGTGCAGGCGTCATCATGGCACTGACCTCATAGAGCCCAGACATGTCATAATGGTGCAGACCTCATCATCACACTGACCTCATAAAGCCCAGACATGTCATAATGGTGCAGGCCTCATCAAAATCACATTGAGCTCATAAAGCCCAGACAGACGCCTCATAATGGGGCAGGGCCCCTCATGGCCTAAGGCGCAGAAAGCCCAGACATGTCATAATGGTGCAGGCCTCCTCATGGCACTGACCTCATAAAGCCCAGACACGTCATAATGGTGCAGGCCTCATCATCACAGTGACCTCATAAAGCCCAGACATGTTATAATGGTGCAGGCGTCACCATGGCACTGACCTCATAGAGCCCAGACATGTCATAATGGTGCAGGCCTCATCATCACACTGACCTCATAATGCCCAGACATGTCATAACGGTGGAGGCCTCATCATCCCACTGACCTCATAAAGCCCAGACATGTCAGAATGGTGCAGGCCTCATCATCACAGTGACCTCATAATGCCCAGACATATCATACTGGTGCAGGTCTCATCATGGCACTGACCTCATAAAGCCCAGACATGTCATAATGGGGCAGGCCTCATCATCACACTGACCTCAGAAATCCAACAAGTCTTATGGGGGGCAGGCCCTCCGTCATGGCACTGACCTCGGAAGGTCCAGACATGTCATAACGGTGCAGCCTCATCACCCCCCACGACGGTCATAAAGCCCTGACAAAACCCGCATAATGGTGCAGGCCTCATCATCACACTGATCTCATTAAGCCCAGACACCTCATAATGGTGCAGGCCTCCTCATGGCACTGACCTCATAAAGCCCAGACACGTCATAATGGTGCAGGCCTCATCATCACACTGATCTCATTAAGCCCAGACACCTCATAATGGTGCAGGCCTCCTCATGGCACCGACCTCATAAAGCCCAGACCCCTCATAATGGTGCAGGTCTCATCATCACACTGACCTCATAAAGCCCAGACACGGCATAATGGTGCAGGCCTCATCACCATATTGACGTCAAAAGGCGAAGACATGTCATAATGGCGCAGGCTCCGCATGGCACTGACATCATAAAGCCCAGACATGTCATAATGGTGCAGGTCTCATCATCCCACTGACCTCATAAAGCCTAGACACCTGATAACGGTAGAACCCTCATCATCACACTGACCTCATAATGCCCAGACATTTCATAATGGTGCAGGCCTCATCATCACACTGACCTCATAAAGCCCAGACACCTCATAATGGTGCAGGACTCATCATCATACTGATGTCATAAAGCCCAGACATGTCATAATGGTGGAGGTCTCATCATCACACTGACGTCATAAAGCCCAGACATGTCATAATGGTGCAGGCCTCATCATCACAATGACCTCATAAAGCCCAGACATGTCATAATGGTTCAGGCCTCATCACCACACTGATTTGATTAAGCCCAGACATGTCATAATGGTGTAGGCCTCGTCATGGCACCGACCTCATCTAGGCCAGACACGTCATAATGGTGCTGGCCTCATCATCACAGTGACCTCATAAAGCCCAGACATGTCATAATGGTGCAGACCTCCTCATGGAACTAACCTCATAAATCCCAAACATGTCAAAATTGTGCAGGCCTCATCATCACACTAACCTCATAAAGTCCTGACACCTCATAGTGGTGCAGGCCTCATCATCACAGTGACCTCATAAAGCCCAGACAGTTCATAATGGTGCAGGCGTCATCATGGCACTGACCTCATAGAGCCCAGACATGTCATAATGGTGCAGGCCTCATCATCGCACTGACCTCATAATGCCCAGACATGTCATAACGGTGGAGGCCTCATCATCACAGTGACGTCATAAAGCCCAGAAATGTCATAATGGTGCAGGCCTCATCATCACACTGACCTCATAAAGCCCAGACATTTCATAATGGTGCAGGCCTCGTCATCACACTGACCTCATAAAGCCCAGACACCTCATAATGGTGCAGGCCTCATCACCACACAGATGTGATAAAGCCCAGACATGTCATAATGGTGCAGGCCTCATCATCACAGTGACCTCATAAAGCCCAGACATGTCATATTGGTGCAGGCGGCATCCCCACACTGACGTCATAAAGCCCAGACATGTCATAATGCTGCAGGTCTCATCATCACACTAACCTCATAAAGCCTAGACACCTGATAACGGTAGAACCCTCATCATCACACTGACCTCATAAAGCCCAGACACGTCATAATGGTGGAGGTCTCCTCATGGCACTGACCTCATAAAGCCCAGACATGTCATAATGGTGCAGGCCTCATCATGACACTGACCTTATGAAGCCCAGACACCTCATAATGATGCAGACCTCATAATCACAGTGACGTCATATAGACCAGACACCTCATAATGGTGCAGACCTCATCATCACAGTGACCTCATAAAGCCCAGGCACCTCATTATGGTGCAGGCCTCATCATGGCATAGACCTCATAAAGCCCAGACATGTCATAATGCTGCAGGCCTCATCATCACAGTGACCTCATAAAGCCCAGACACCTCATAATGGTGCAGGATTCATCATCACACTGACCTCATAATGCCCGGATACCCCATAATGGTGCAGGCGTCATCATGGCACTGACCTCATAAAGCCGAGATATGTCATAATGGTGCAGGTCTCATCATCACAGTGACCTCATAAAGCCCAGACATCTCATAATGGTGCAGGACTCATTATCACACTGATGTCATAAAGCCCTGACACCTCATAATGGTGCAGGCCTCATCATCACACTGACCTCATAAAGCCCAGACATGTCATATTGGTGCAGGCGGCATCCCCACACTGACGTCATAAAGCCCAGACATGTCATAATGGTGCAGGCCTCGTCATGGCACTGACCTCATAAAGCCCAGTCATGTCATAACGGTGCAGGCCTCATCATCACACTGACCTCATAAAGCCCAGACATGTTATAATGGTGCAGGCCTCATCATGGCACTGACCTCATAAAACTAGTTGTGCATTTCTAAGAAAATCCCCTGAAAACTCCAAAGACGACCGTGTCAATGAATCCGTGTCTGCCACTGCGAAGGAATACAGCGCCGTGTCCCCAGGACGGGGTCCGGAGAGTTAGAGGAAGGTCCAACGTCCATCTCCCGACAACGACAGCCGCCCTGCTGGCGCACGCAGCTCTCTGCACCCTTTAGCAGCGCGGGCGAGGAGTTCGGGGCTGTTACCCGGGAGCTGCCTGTAGAAAGGGATAAAATTGCCGATCCGGAGGTTGGCGTGTGAACACTTTCTGATGATCTCACTGCCTTCCGTTGTCTCCACCAATGTGTCCTAGTGCCCCTGGGCTCTGCCTGCAGACCCTGGCGGGGAGATAAAGACAAAAAGCTGTCAGAATGGCTTTTTGCCCTGGATGTTGTTTCCCAGAAGACAGGGCACAGAAAGAGTCAGGACCGTACGGAGAAGAATTTGACGAGACTGTCAAGGTGTGCAGTTGTGGAAGTGTCCATTAGAATTTGCTGGAGAGTTGAGTGCGGGAAAGAGAGGTGGATTTTTGGAGTCACTGTAGAATGGGAAGCTGCGCGACTGAGCTAAGCAAGAGAGAAATGAAAGTAGAAAAGGGGAAGGACGGACTGCAGGAGGTCTCTGAAGGACAGAGAGTAAAGCAAGGAAACGGGAACGGCTCGACAAAGAAAAGACCGGTGAGTGTTCCGAGGGAATACTTTATGGAGCAGAGGGAGGGATGGACGGAAGGCTAGTTGGGAGACTGAGCTCTGTGAAGAACCTGCCAGGCAGGACGGCAACCTCGAGGAACCTGCACGGCAACTCCAGCCGCGGCCCCCCTGTCCCCGGGCACCAGCCTTGTGCACCGAGCAGAATCGCGGCCAGCGCCGCCAGTCCCGCTCTCCGCCGGCACCGAATGCGCCGATCCGCCGCCCGGCTTCTCGCTGCCTCCGATAGACCCGTCTCTGCTCCGGCTGGGCCGTCTCCTCTCCTCCTCCTATCTGCCTCCTCTCCCTCCTCTGTCTCCGTCTCCGTCCACTGTTCTCATCTCCATCCACCTTCCTCCTCATCCAACTCAGCCCGGGTACTGTACCGGGGCACCGACGCCTCTCGGGCTCTCGTCGGGTGCGGGCTGGATGTGGAGGGCCGGCGAGAGCGGCGGCAGCAGGGCGGCGGTCGGAGCTCTGCACCGCGGAGGCAGCGGGGCCAGGCTAGGTGGGAGGGGTGAGGATTGGTCTCGAGGAGTTCAAGATTGACAGACCATGAGCTTTTTTCGTGGGCATCATCTCTTCCCTCTCATCTCTCTTTTGCTGGCCCGGGGAAACTCCTGAATTGTCCTCCACGGCACGCGCTTTTGAGAATGCTCGCGGGGCACGAGAGGCAGAACATCCCTCCCGGCTCAGCTCCCCGGGTCAACCTCTCCTGGCCTGTCTCGGGGAGCATCCCTGCTGGCAGCAGGAGCACTTCTGCTAGCGACAAAGATAACCTCGGCTTTTGTCAGGGGTTGTGGTACCAGTGCTACGGAGAGGCATTGCATAGGAGAAGCACCTTCCCCAGAGAAAACTCGGATGTGGCATGGCATCTCCCACCTGCTTTGAACTTCCTGGAGATGCAACCTCCGTGAGGAGATCTCTTCTGTGTCCCTCCTCCTGCTCCTCTTGCTCAGAGGACCAGGGAACAGCCTGTCACATCTGAACTGCATGTGGCGGAAGCAGCACATCTGCAGCAGGTTGAGGGGCGCTCAGAGGCGGGACTTCATGGTATTAAACAAACTCTAAAAGATATCTTTGGAATTTCATGGAATCAAAGGGGGAAAAAAAAGAATTCAATCCCATGACCAGAAACCATTGGATCGAACATTTCTTTAATATGTCAGCTGCGAATACATTGGGTACTCTGCCCTGCATGGATCAAACATCTAGTATAAATTTCGGAATATAAATACAGTGACGCTTGAGAGACCCCTTCCTCCTTCCCCAGCAGTGGAGAATTAGGTTATGATTTTGATGTCATATAGCATCTTGGGTTTTATTCGTGGAGCAAGACTGCCATCTAGCGTCCATTTCTTCGGGGGGGGGCAGTCATATTCGGAGAGTGGTCTTCTTGCTAATCAGGCCTCGTAGCATCCCTGCTTGATCTATCCGACCCCTAACTCCTAAATTAAATGTTCTAGGACCAACTAAGACATGTGTCTTAGAACTTCCCATTTGCTTAAACAATATTTAATTGACTTTCTTCTTAACAGAACAATCTCTTATTAAAGAACATTTCAGAGGCACGTAAGCTAATTTCTTGAAGATGGGCATACGATCCACTCTCCATTCGTTTCCATGTGTTATCTACATTCTCTCTCCTAAAAATAACTGAAGTCTTAAAAGAATTAGGATATCATTTTTATCTAAGATAAAGCTTCTGATGCACTAAGTAGTTTAGAAAAGAGATCCTCTCTCATTTTAGTGCCATTGTGACAATATGGGGCTTCACGTAACACCTGGATCACTGAACACTGCAGATTCCCCTGGAATCAAAGGGCCATTGTGACACTCTAGGGCCTCATGGAAGAGGGAGGCAGTGCAGAGAGACCTCAAATTAGAGGTTTGCGCAATCATCCACCAGAGGAAGTTCAACAAGGGGAAGTGCCAGATTCTGTCCCTGGGATGGGGCAACCTCGGTTGTACGGACAGACTGGGAATGACATGCTGCATAGCAGTGCTGGAAAATGGCCTCTGGGATCGTGGTGGATGGCCAGCTGGCCAAGAGTCAGTGGTGCCCTGGCGGGGGCTCACTGCTCGCTCACACAAGGGTTTTCAGAAACACGAGTCCTTCCCTTGCACACACCCAGACAGACAGTTCATGGCAGCAGGGGCAGTATCTCCTGGGGTTCCTGCTGCCACGCCCGGAGCCTGGATACATCTCAACCCTTATGAGGTGCCACTTGCTCTGCCACTATCTGAGAAACCCCATGGCCTGAGATATGGGCACGGGGAGCTCTGTCCACAGAAGCACATCCCAGAGCTGCATCCAGGGGCTTTGCCAGGGTTTAGTACCGTAAATTCAAAGTGACACCAGACACTCTTTGTCCCACAGAACTTCAAGGCTCCCCCATGAGGCTGATGGCAATTGTACTTGCTCAGGGTCATCTCCCCACACCACCACCAGGTGTGTGCTCAAGACTTGTCTCTTCAATGCAAAGAGAGTCACCCTCTCTAGTCCTTCTGTGTCTCTCCAGGGAAGGCTAAAGAACTTCTGTGGGCTGGATGAGAAACCAGTGCACATGGGAATGGACCACGCCCTTCCCTGGTGGTCCTTCATGTCCTTCTACTGAGTTGAGAGCAATAGGAAAGGGAATGAACCTTTTGACTGTGCCTCAGAGTGCCCGTCAACCTCCTGCAGATGTGCTGGTTCCAGCACATCCAGTTCAGATGTGACAGGCTGTTCCCTGCTCCTCTGAGTAAGAGGAGTAGGAGGAGGGACACAGAAGAGATCTCCTCACAGAGGTTGCATTGCCAGAAAGTCCAAAGAAGGTGGGAGATGCCATGCCATGTCCGAGTTTTCTCTGGGGAAGCTGCTTCTCCCATGCAATGCCTCTCCGTAGCACTGGTACCACAGCCCCTGACAAAAGCCCAGGTGGTCTTTGTCACCAGCAGAAGTGCTCCTGTTACCAGTAGGGATGATCCCCGAGACAGGCCAGGAGATGTTGACCCGGGGAGCTGAGCCGGGAGGGATGTTCTGCCTCTCGTGCCCCGCGAGAATTCTCAAAAGCGCGTGCCGTGGAGGACAATTCAGGAGTCTCCCCGGGGCCAGTAAAAGAGAGATGAGAGGGAAGAGATGACGGCCACGGAAAAAGCTCATGGTCTGTCAATCTTGAACTCCTCGAGACCAATCCTCACCCCTCCCACCTAGCCCGGCCCCACTGCCTCCGCGGTGCAGAGCTCCGACCGCTGCCCTGCTGCTGCCGCTCTCGCCGGCCCTTCGCATCCAGCCCGCAGCCAACGAGAGCCCGAGAGGCGTCGGCGCAAGCACAGTACCCGGGCTGAGTTGGATGAGGAGGGCAGTGGACGAAGAGAGAGGAAGGAGAGGAGGAGGAGAGGAGGCCTTCCCCTTTCTTACTTTCCTTTCTCTCTTGCTTTGCTTAGTCGCGCAGCTTCCCATTCTACAGTGACTCCAAAAATCCACCTCTCTTTCCCGCACTCATCTCTCCAGCAACTCTAATGGACACTTCCACAACTGCACACCTTGACAGTCTCGTCAAATTTTTCTCCGTATCATCCTTTCCGTTTCTGTGCCCTTTCTTCTGGGAAACAACATCCAGTTCAAAAAGTAGTTCTAACGGCTTTTCTTCTTTATCTCCCAGCTTGTGTCTGCAGGCAGAGCCCAGGTGCAGCAAGACCCATTGGTAGACCAGGGAGGGCTTTATGAGGTCATTGTGATGATGAGGCCTGCACCATTATGACATGACTGCGTTTTATGAGGTTAGTGTCATGAGGAGACCTGCACTGTTATGAGGTGTCTGGGTTTTATGAGGTCAGTGTGATGATGAGGCCTGCACCATTATGACATGTCTGGGCTTTATCAGATCAGTGTCATGATGAGGCCTGCACCATTATGACGTGTCTGGGCATTATGAGGTCACTGTGATGATGAGGCCTGCACCATTATGACGTGTCTGGGCTTTATGAGGTCAGTATGATGATGAGGCCTGCCCCATTAGGAGATGTCTGGGCTTTATGAGGTCACTGTGATGATGACGCTTGCACCACTATGTCATGTCTGGGTTTTATGAGGTCGGTGCCACGACGAGGCCTGCACCATTATGAGGTGTCTGGGCTTTTAGAGGTTTGTGCCATGATGAGACCTGCACCGTTATGAAGTGTCTGGGCTTTATGAGGTGAGTGCCATGATGAGGCCTGAACCATTATGATATGTCTGGGCTTAATGAGGTTACTGCCATGAGGAGGTCTGCACTCTTATGAGGTTTCTTCGTCCGTATGCAGTTTTGGGAGTCGGGCTGGCAGTTGGGAGGCAGGTCTGAAAACTGGAAATGACAGCTCTTATCAGCAGGAATGAAAGCCCGGAAGCTTTGGCTTTGTTGTGCTTTTGGTTTGTCAGCCTGGAGACTCCATGGGGAGCAAGAGCTTTCCGTGTTGGCATCTTTGCTGTGGGAGGAATCTTTTTTTATATGCAATTTTGGGAGTCGGGTTGGCCGTTGGGAGGCAGGTGTGAAAACAGGAAACAATAGCCCTTATGCCCAGGAAAGAAAGCCTGGAAACTTGGGTTTGTGGTGCAGTGTGTTTGCCAAGCTGGGGCGTCCATGAATAGCGAGTGCTTTCTGTGCTGTCGTCTTTGTTGTGGGAGGAATCTTTGTTTATATGCAATGTTGGGAGTTGGGCTGGCCGTTGGGAGGCAGGTCTGAAAACAGGAAATGACAGCGCTTATCAGCAGGAAAGAAAGTCTGGAAGTTTTGGCTTTTTGGTGCAGTTGGTTTGTCAGCCTGGAGACTCCATGGGGAGCAGGAGCTTTCTGTGCTGGCATCTTTGGTGTGGGAGGAATCTTCGCATATACTCAGACACACCTCGGGTTGGACAGTCAGACCAGGTGTAAACAGGAAACAAGCCCTTATGCCCAGGAAAAAGCCTGGAAACTTGGGTTTGGTGCAGTGTTTGCCTCAGGGGCGTCCATGAATAGCAGACACTTCTGTGCACTCGGAAACACTGGGAGGAATCTTTGTTTATACACATGTTGGAGTTGGGCTGGCCGTTGGGCACACTTCTGAAAACAAAACACAGCGCTTATCAGCAGGAAGAAAGTCCACTCAGACACGCTTTGAAAAAATCGCATTTGTCAGCCTGGAGACAAATGGGAGCAGGAGCAGACTGATGGTATCTTTGGTGTGGGAAATCTTTGTTTATATGCAATTTTACAGTTGGGCTGGCGTTGGGAGGCAGGGCAAAACAGGAAAACGACAGCACTCCAGCCAGGAAGAGAGGCTCAAGTTTTCTTTTGGGTGCAGATACTTTTTCCCGTGAGACAAAATGCGGAGCAAGAAACTCTGTGCTGGCATCAATGGTGTGGGAGAATCACTTTATATGCAATGTGGGAGTTGGCTGGCCTTGGGACTGAGAAGAAAACAGGAAAAAAAGCGCTTCGGGCAGGAAAAAGCAGTGAGACACACCTTTGTGGCGCAGTTGGTTGTCATACACTCAGACCTTGGGAGCAGGAGAACTGTGCTGGCATCTTTAGTGGGGACCACTTTGTTTATATGCAAGAAATATCCGCACTGGCCAGGGAGGCTCTCTGAAAACAGGAACAAGCCCTCGCCCCCCCTCCTAAACCTGGAAAGGGGTTTGTGGTGCACTGTCTTTGCCAAGCTGGGGCGTCCATGAATAGCGAGTGCTTTCTGTGCTGTCATCTTTGTTGTGGGAGGAATCCTTATTTATATGCAATTTTGGGAATCGGTCTGGCAGTTGTGAGGCAGGTCTGAAAACAGGAAATGACAGCCGTTATCCCCAGGAAAGAAAGCCTGGAAACTTGGGTTTGTGTGTGGGAAGTATTGCAGAAACATGGTTGATAGAAAGAGGACATGAGAGAGATGCTATAGCTCTGGTCCCACGGTAAGAGAAAACTATCAGAAGGTCACTGTGTTTGAGAAACTGGGTACGTGACAGAAGAATAGAATAAAGCGGATGGGAAAGCAGAGCAAATAGCAAACAAGTATCCATAAGAAGGTTAAAGAAACAGCATTTGAGCAAATATATCTTAGGTAATTAGAAACCAATGATGAGCTTAGCTTTTGTAATATGTATGAAGCTAATTTGTAACCTTTTTAAGCACAGAGCATGCAGCAATAAAGTTGGATAAGTTATTGATAAATTCTGTGGTCTAAAAGTGTCTTTATCCCTTCGTCTACAACATTTGTGGTGCAGTGTGTTTGCCAAGCTGGGGCGTCCATGAATAACGAGAGCTTTCTGTGCTGGCATTTTGTTGTGGGAGGAATCTTTGTTTAGGAAAGAAAGGAATCTTTGCCAGAAAAGAAAGTCTGGCTTAGGCTATATCTATCACAATCAGACACACTCAAGCACGGTGAGGCACTTCTGCAGAAAGTCTCGCACTCTCTCACTACATGGACTCAGTAAACAAGCCTCGGAGAGGCTCACAATTACTCAGACATAGATACACAGTTTTCACACAACCTTAAACTTCTGAGACATAGTAGCCTTATACTCATTCTCCTTTTCACACAATCTGAGAGATACTCGCATAGTTCTCACACTTGTCTTCAAGTCCAAAAGCGGAAATACATTTCCTGTAGAAGTACGATCATCTCAGGACCTCATAGGCCCAGACACCAACATAATGGTGCCTGTTCAATGTGTGCGCATTTTCATAAAGCCCAGACATGTCATAATGGTGCAGGTCTCATAATCACATTGCCCTCATAAAGCCCAGACATGTCAGAGTGGTGCAGGCCTCATCATCACATTCACCTCATAAAGTCCAGATATGTTATAATGGTGCAGGACTCATCATCACACTGACCTCATAAAGCCCAGACACCTCATAACAGTGCAGGTCTCCTCATGCCACTGACCTCATAAAGCTCAGACATGTCATAATGGGGCAGGTCTCATCATCACACTGACCTCATAAAGCCCAGACACCTCATAATGGTGCAGGCCTCATCATGGCACTGACCTCATAAGGCCCAGATAAGTCATAATGGTGCAGGCCTCATCATCACACTATCCTCATAAAGCCCAGACACCTCATAATGGTGCAGGAATCACCATCACACTGACCTCATAAAGACCAGACATGTCATAATGGTGCAGACCTCATCATGGCACTGAGCTCATAAAGCCCAGACATGTCATAATTATGCAGGCCTCATCATCACACTGACCTCATAAAGTCCAGACATGTCATTATGGTGCAGGCCTCTTCATGGCACGGACCTCATAAAGCCCAGACACCTCATAATTGTGCAGGCCTCATCATCACACTGACCTCATAAAGCGCAGACGTCATAATAGTGCAGGTCTCCTCATGGCACTGACCTCATAAAGCCCAGACAGGTCATAATGGTGCAGGTCTCATCATCACAGTGACATAATAAAGCGCAGATGTGTCATAATGGTTCAGGCCTCATCACCACGCTGATTTGATAAAGCCCTGAGATGTCATAATGGTGCAGGCGTCATAATCACACTGACGTCATAAAGCCCAGGCACGTCATAATGGTGCAGACCTCATCATCACAGTTACCTCATAAAGCCCAGACATCTCATAATGGTGCAGGCCTCATCATCACACTAACCTCATAAAACCCTGACACCTCATAATGGTGCAGGCCTCATTATAACAGTGACCTGATAAAGCCCAGACACGTCATTATGGTGCAGACCTCATCATGGCACTGACCTCATAGAGCCCAGACATGTCATAATGGTGCAGGCGTCATCATGGCACTGGTCTCATATAGCCCAGACATGTCATAACGGTGCAGGATTCATCATCGCAGTGACCTCATAAAGCTCAGACACCTCATAATGGTGCAGGCCTCATAATCACACTGACCTCATAAAGCCCAGACATGTCATAATGGTGCAGGCCTCATCATCACACTGACCTCATAAAGCCCATATATCCAATTGAGTGAGTGCTCTTCCCTCATCATCACACTGACCTCATAAAGCCCAGACATGTCAGAATGGTGCAGGTCTCATCATCACACCGACATCATAAAGCCCTGACACCTCATAATGGTGCAGACCTCATCATCACACTGACCTCATAAAGCCCAGAGATGTCATAATGGTGCAGGTCTCCTCATGGCACTGACCTCATAAAGCCCAGACACGTCATAATGGTGCAAGTCTCTTCATCACACTTACCACATAATGCCCAGACATGTCAGAATGGTGCAGGCCTCCTCATGGCACTGACCTCGTAAAGCCTAGACATGTCATAATTATGCAGGCCTCATCATCACACTGACCTCATAAAGTCCAGACATGTCATTATGGTGCAGGCCTCTTCATGGCACTGACCTCATAAAGCCCAGACACCTCATAATTGTGCAGGCCTCATAATCACACTGACCTCATAAAGCCCAGACATGTCAGAATGGTGCAGGCCTCCTCATGGCACTGACCTCATAAAGCCCAGACATGTCAGAATGGTGCAGGCCTCATCATCACAGTGACCTCATAAAGCCCAGACATGTCATAGTGGTTCAGCATACCCAGACATACCCTTGCGCATTATTTTTCACCCGCACACAACCAGAAAAACCAAAAGTCAGTCACACACACAGGCATTCGCACACACTAAGAGAGAATAAAAAAAAGTTTTATTTTTGTGTACGTGTGTGTATCTGTGTGTGCGAAGGTGTTTGTGGTTGGTTACAGGAGTGTTTCTCGGTGAGTTCTTGCGGTTGTATTTGGATTTTCTCCGGTGTGCCCGGGTATGCACAGGTATTCTTGGTTTTGCTCTGATGTGCACGAGTCTCTTTGGTTGTGCACGGATGCGCTTGGGGAATTCCAGTGTTTTCAGGTCTGCAAGCGTGTTCTTTTTTGTGCTGCCGTGTGCACAGTTGACTATACGGAAACACATCTCTGCAAGCCTGCCGGTGAACGAACTACTATCCAACCAGGAAAGAAATCCATGGTCTTTGGTCTCTCCTGAGAGGGTGTTGCGCCATTCTCGGAACTTCATAATGCTCTTCTACTCCGGGTAGCTTTGCTCTGCGAGCAATATACTTCCTTATACAATTTTGACCCATGGACGCGCAACTTTCTCTTCTCCCATCCGGTGCAGGTAGCCCACACCACACAGGGTTGGCCATCTTCACGCTCAAAAACTGAAAGCCAAACTCATGGACCCAAAAATCACGTCGCCCGTGCCACGCCGAGTGGTGACCCACCCTCTCGCTCTTCTGCTCTGCTTTCCTCCGATTCTGCTGGACACCCTGTCTGCTGGCCTCTGAACAAAAAAAAGGACTCTTCAGCTCACCTAAGAAGCTCAATGAAATCTCAATGAACCTTTTCATAGTTCCCAAGTCAGTCAGGAAAACTAGGTCATCTACATTCTGCATTCATCCTCACGGCCAATCTTCGCCAACGAAGATTTGAGAAAAGCCTCTACCCACTTTTGCTACAAGCGCAGGGGTGATACAGGGCTTTGGAAAGGCGGGTAAGACCTTCGAGCTTGCGCAATGGATTTTTTTATGTTAGACTTTAAGAGCTGAACTGAGCCTGCCAATAAACCTAAGGTTCATCTGCTGGAGCCGAGCGAGCTTGGACGGTGGCAGCCATGTCCTCAGGACGTAGGTTGCGTTTGAAGTGATCTTCCCATAGATGGATGGCCTTACAGGGCTGAACGAGCTCCATCTGCCCTGGTTTAGAGTTGTCCTTCTATTCTGCATTAATACATGTAAAACAACAAGAAAAAATCACCACCTTGCCAGGCAGTTCCCATCGTGTCCACAAAACCCTGCTTTCAGGTCTGCATTCAGAGGGACCATGAGTGCCCCATCCCAAGGAATTACACAGTCATCATATCAGGCAGCTAGGTGCACCCACGAGGGCTCTTATATCTACTCCACCTACCTCCCCCTCATCTACACATCAGGGTAGAGCAGCTCCAGGACAAACACATGCACACCTGACACAGGACACCACAAACGTGCGGTGCAATGAGGAGAGAAAGCATTGAACAAGAAGCAGAACTCCAAGAATCGAGACGCTCTTGAGCGAGAAAACCTACGCAATTGCGGCGGTGAGCGGAGAATGCCCTAGGAAGGCTGCGGAAAAACTCCAAGATAAACGCCTTGGTAAAGAAGGGCCTGTCAAAAGAGCTCACAGAGACGTGCCACAATGCTACGTGGCATGGAAGACTGGGAGGATGCGAGGAACAATACCCCCTCCTTTACGGTGGATAACTGGAGAGCGTGGCCGACGACAGAGCCAGAAAAGCGGACGCAAAATACACCCGACTATAAGATTCCAAGATGCGATTACGATGCAAGATTGCATGTCAAGGAACAGATGGTATGGGCACCGTGCCGAGGACAAGAGCAAGACCCCGGGGATGATGCCCGAAGCTTCCTATAAATTTATTTCGGGGCAGAACGCAAAGACATCTAAACTGAGAAACCATGAGACACGCAAGACCGACTAGACAAACTACGCGACAGAGACCGGAACTGCTCTGCCCTGCACAGCCCAGTGTTGTGCTCAAAATAAACCACTCCCCCCAGGTGCACTACGGGGCCTGGTTTTGGACAGCTGTTCCCCTACGCTCATTTCTAAAACCTTCCCTGCCATTCCCAGCCTGCTACCCTCCCCTCTCCATTACACAGCCCTCCACTTATCTTTCCGAGAGCCAGGGATACGAGAACCTTCTTCAACGCAAGAGAAGGTCGTCTCGGCTACCTCAGAGGTTCACGCAGCCGCAGGCTTTTCCTCCTTGTCAGCTTCTAGAAAGAAGACTTGCAGGAGTTTAGCAGCAGCTCAGCCAAAACCCCACAATTCCCATACTCACGCTCTCCCATGCGCACCGAGGCCCTCGGAGTCACCGGCTCCAGCCAGAGTCCCAGGTTGCAACTGTCATCACACTGGACACCTGGGTGATCCACACACAAATACCGTGGCATTTCGGAAAGCTCGGTGCAGCCCTACTCTTCCTGCCACAGCCCCGACTAACCTCCAACGCTCCTCTCTTTCCCAAGGACACATTGGAAATACCTGCAAAGAGAAAAGGCATGTGCCTCATCGCTGAGCCCTGTAATACTTTGGGATTTCTCATGAGACTAGTCCTAGACCATCAAATATTGTCATCAAAAGCTAGGTGTGTTTGTACCTTTACAAAACTGGGAAAGTGCCACCTAAATCTGTTCTTGGGTCCGAGTTCGGTTTGCTCACGATGGCTAATCTGGCTTACTTCCAGGCTTTTCTTCATAGTTTTTCCCAACAATTTGTACAGAAAGGGTCACGACAAAAAAGTCCTTCTCTCCTTTAGCTCTTCAGGCTGCCTGTCATCTACACCTTAAATCTCGGGGCTACGTGGTTTCGTTCTGAATTAAGAGAATTTCTATTCCCTCTCAGAAAGGCAGCACCAAAGTATTGATTTCCTGTTAATGAATCGAAACAGTCCCCTACTGAAGTGTGTCTGAGTTTGTCTGAGTGTGAGTGAATGTGTCGGAGTGTGTGCGAGTGTGTCTGAGTGTGCCCGAGTTTACTTGAGCTTATATTTATGGACCTGATTGTTTCTCAGTGTTTGCAGGTGTGTCTGAGTGTTTGCAGGTGTGTCTGAGTGTGTGGAGGTGCATCTGTGTGTGCTTGAGTCTGTATGAGTGCGTCTGAGTGTGTCTTAGAACGTCTCAGTGTGTAAGAATGTGCCTTAGTGTGTGAGAGAGTGTCTGAGTGTGTCGGAGTGTGCCTGAGCATGTCTGAGTGTGTGCGAGTCAGTCTGAGTGTGCCTGAGTGTGCGAGTGTGTGCGTCCGAGTGTGCCTGAGTGTTTCTGAGCGTGTCGGAGTGTTTCTGAGTGTTTCTGGGTGGCTGCAAGGGTGTCTGAGCGTGTATGAGTGTGTCTGAGTATGTCTGAGTGTGCCTGAGAGTGTGTGGGTGTTTCTGAGAGTGTGAGTGTGTCTGAATATGTGCGAATGTTTCTGAATGTGTCCCGAGGGCGGGAACAGCAGCCCCGCTGATGGCATTCGTGCAGCAGGAGACGCGCACAGAGGGACAAGGAGAGAAAGGCTTTTTGTAAAATCTAGGTAATTCAGGGATGAAATGAATATCTTAACCATAAAATTGAAGGTAAACTATAGGGGACAGAGTGTATATTCAGAATGTAATAACTCAGTGACTCACACTCAGTGACCATCAGACACGCTCAGAAACACTCAGAAACTGTAACACACTCAAACACACTTGAACACATTCAAACACACCCAGACAAACTGAAACACACTTGCAAGCACTAAGACACACTCAGACACACTTAGACACACCCAGACACACTCGCACACACTCAGACACATTAGCAGACACACAGATATTTACAGACACACTCAGACACACTCTCACAAAGACAAACACACTTAAACACACTCAGACACACTCAGGAACACACAGACACACTCGCACACACTCAGACACAACTGTAAACACACTCGCACACTCAGGCGAACTTAAACAGCCTCACAACCAGAAACATTCCATCACACTCAGATATGCTCAGAGACACTCAGACGCACTCGCATACAGCCAGACACACTTAAACACACTCAGACACAGTCAAGCACAGTCCCACACACCCAGACACACTCAGACACACTCGCACACACTCAGACACACTTGAGCACCATCAAACACACTCAGACACACTCAGACAAACGCAAACACACTCCCACACGTCCAGAAACACTCAGAAATATTCGCAAACATTCACACACACTCTCACACTCTCAGACACACTCGGACACATTGACACAGACTCACACACACTCAGAGACACTCAGACACACTCGCACTCGCTAGGACACAACTGCAAACACACTCACACACTCAGACACACTTGCACACTCCCAATTCCCTCACAATCAGATACGCTGAGTCACTCAGGCACACTCGCACACAGCCAGACACACTTAAACACATTCAGACATACGCAGACACACTCAGACACAGTCGCACACACCCAGACACATTCGCTCATAGTCAGACAGGCTTAGACACACTCAGAAACACTATCAAAAAACCAGACACAGACACACTCAGGCAAACTGACACACTCAAACACAATCGCATACACTCAGACACACCTGCAAACACTGACAGTCAGACCAATAAGTATATGCTCAGGCACACTCACCCACACTGAGACACACTCGCACTCACCCAGACACACTCAGTTACACTCCGACACACTCAGACGCACTCAGGCAAACCCAGACACACTCACACACACTCGGAAACACTCAGACACACTCAGACACACTCACACATGCTCAGACACAACTGCAAACACACGCACACTTAGACACACTTAAACACACTCGCACACACCCAGACACATTTGCTCACACTCAGACACGCTCAGAAAAAATCGCGTTCTCTCAGATACAACTGCAAACACTGACAAACAATCAGACCGATAAATATTCTCAGGTACACTAAGGAATAAGCAGAAACACTCGAGCACACCCAGACACGGTCACATACACTCAAACACTCTCAGACAAGCTCGCACACACTCCGTCGCTCTTAGAGACACTCAGAGATACTCAGATACCGTCACAGATACTCAGACCCACTCATACAAAACTGCCAACACTCAAACACACTCAGACCCATCAATACACGCTCAGACTACACTCAGGCAACGGTACACACACTCAGACACACCTGAGAACACTGAGAAGCAATCATACCCAAAAATACATGCTCGGGAGCACTCAAGCACAGTGAGACACACTCGCGCACACACAGACACACTCACATACACTCAGACACTTTGACACACACTCGAACACACTCAGGCACAATCTAGAACGCTACCACACATCTAGACACACTCAGAAATATCCGCACAGATTCAGACACACTCTCTCACGTTCAACCATACCCAGACAGACTCGCACACCTATACATACTGAGACAGATTCACACACACTCAGACTCGAACACACTCAGACACGCTCAAACACAATCCGACACATTCAGAAATCTAAATACGTTCTCAGACTCTCTCAGGCACACAAACACTTAAACACACAGACAAACTCAGATACAGTCAGACACGCTCAGAGACAGTCCCACACACTCACACACGCGCAGACACAAAGGCTCGCACACACTCAGAGAAACTCAGACACACTCAAAATACACACAAAATCAGACACTCTCGTGCTCCCTGAGACAAATAAAGACGCAGACACTCTCACACGTAGAATCACTGAGAGACACTCTTTTTCACTCAGATGTGTTCTTCCGCATTTAGACACAGACATACTCGTACACTGGCAAAGAGACACACTCTGACACGCACAAAGTCAGACACGCTCTGTCACACTGGGATACACTCACTCAGGTACGCACAAGTTTAGACACACTTTAAAACACTCTGACACAGCCCCACACTATCAGAGATACTCTAAGAATCTCAGAGGCAATCAAACAGGCTGAGACCTACTTGCACAACCTGAAACACTTTACAATCACTGAGAGAGACGAACGGACTCATAAGCACTCGAAAACAGTCGAAGGCGAGCAGACTAACACACGCTCAGGCACAGACACACCCAGAAACACTTATTCACAGAATCAGACATCTTTAGACACCTGGGACACGATTAGGCTATATCTATCACAATCAGACACACTCAAGCACGGTGAGGCACTTCTGCAGAAAGTCTCGCACTCTCTCACTCATTGGACTCAGTAAACAAGCCTCGGAGAGGCTCACAATTACTCAGACATAGATACACGTTTTCACACAACCTTAAACTTCTGAGACATAGTAGCAGGTACTCATTCTCCTTTTCACACACGATGAGAGATACTCGCATACGCTCTCACACTTGTCTTCAATGAAAAAATCGGAAATACAGTCTCCTGTAGAAGTACGAAAAATCTCAGGAAAAAATCAGGCAAATTGGGAAACACTCGGAGACCTGTTTAATGTGTGCGCATTTGTCTGAATGTCCGTGTGTTCGAGTGTCGGTGAGTTCGTGCGAGCATGTTTGTGTTTGTGTTGGAACATGTGCGAATGTGTCTGAATTGTAGAGAATGTGCGTAAGGGTGCGTAGTTTCAGTCAAATGTGCGAGTTTGTCTGAGCATCTGTGAGTGTGGTCGACTGTTCCCGAACCAGTCTGATTTTGTGCGAATGTGTGCGAGTGTATTTTGGTGTGTTTCAATTATCGGATTCTTCTGAGTTTTCTACGTTTTTCTTGGTTCTCTATCATTTCTGCCTGTTTTACTGTGTATGCGTGTGTGGTTTTAGCAAGGCTATCAGATAATGTGCGAGAGGACGTGTAAGTGCTTGTGGGCTTGTCTGCCTGTAAGATTGTACGAATTTGTTCATGGGTGTCATTGTGTGTCTGGGTGTGTCATAGTGTTTTCACGGGTGCGCCAAATTTTGTTAGTTTTTGCGAGTGTGTCTTAGGCTTTCCGACTGTTTCTCTTTTTTTGGCCCTAATTGCTACTTTGTATTATTGTGTATTGATGTACCTAGTTGTGCAGGATTTTTTCCTCAGTGTGTCCATGTGTGTATGGGAGTGCGTTTGTTGAAATTTTTTTTCGTGTGCAGTTGTTTGTGACGGCGTCTGGGTGTTTCTGACTCTGTCTTGTGTTTGTGTGTATTTCCATGTGTTGGCTTTTGTATGGTTTTTTGTTAGAGTGTGTGGCTGAGACCCAGTGTGTCCGGGATTTTATGAGTTTGGATGTTTGCAAGGACGTCCGGTGGATTGCAAGTGTGTTTTCGTGTGTTGTGCTTGTGCAGATGTGTTTTTCTCTTCTCCCTTGTGCACGGGTCTGTCGACCTTTACAAAGCTGTGGATGGGTGTGCTCGTGTGTTCTTGTGCTTTTACAGGTAAACCTGAGTGTGCTCGGGTTTGCACAAGTGCGATTGGTTGCGTTTGGCTGAACCTGCCTGTGTTCCTTTCTGCACGGGTTTACTTCGGTGTTCTCGACCGTATAGGGTGTTTTTCGGTGCACTCACCTGCGCACCCCCGTGTACACAGAAGAACACGCGGCCGGCGAATGACTGACCTTGCAGCTAGGAAAGAAAGCCCTGAGGCCTCCATCTATTTTCTGCTGCTGCACCACTCTCTGCACTACATCTACAGCATGCTCTTTCTGCCAGGATCTTTTTGGTCTGGGAGTAATATATTTCTGTATTTAATTGTGACATTCGGACTGCAACTTTCAAGACAGTTGGCTTCCAATTGAGTGAGTGCTCTTCGAGAAACGAAAGAAAGGCCTTACCCTCTGTCTCTCTTATGCAGTTGCTGCACAGATTTCCTCACTACCTGCACAGCAAGATCTTTCTGCGGAGGAATATTTCTTGTAAAAATCTTCTTCCATACTGAATTTTGACCCCCGCACATCTCCTCACTTCACAGTGCGCCTACCTGCAAACAACTGCCATTCCAGCCAATGTCACTCCGTCTCTACTGCGCAGTTTTTTCTCCACTCTCGGCACAACAGGCACAGCTACCGCTATATTCCCGGGCCCTTTTGTTCTTAAAGGACACTGCCCCGGTGGAAAATTCTTGGTGTACACCTAGTGCTGTTACTGGTGCAGCAACGGCATTTGAGACAGAGGGTCAGACCTCTCTTGCCTGCTTGGAAGGCAGTACTTCACCTGCTGATTTCCATGGGTGCTTTCGCGTGGTCTCCCGAGTTAACTCACCAAACAGACCTCAGAACACACAAACACAGTCGTTCACCCTCGAACACACTTGTGCACACCAGAACACACACTGGAAGACCAAAACAGAGCCGTGCACACCTGAGCACACCCGTGAACACAGCATACCCAGGCATACCCTTGCGCATTATTTTTCACCCGCACACAACCAGAAAAACCAAAAGTCAGTCACACACACAGGCATTCGCACACACTAAGAGAGAATAAAAAAAAGTTTTATTTTTGTGTACGTGTGTGTATCTGTGTGTGCGAAGGTGTTTGTGATTGGTTACAGGAGTGTTTCTCGGTGAGTTCTTGCGGGTGTATTTGGATTTTCTCCGGTGTGCCCGGGTATGCACAGGTATTCTTGGTTTTGCTCTGATGTGCACGAGTCTCTTTGGTTGTGCACGGATGCGCTTGGGGAATTCCAGTGTTTTCAGGTCTGCAAGCGTGTTCTTTTTTGTGCTGCCGTGTGCACAGTTGACTATACGGAAACACATCTCTGCAAGCCTGCCGGTGAACGAACTACTATCCAACCAGGAAAGAAATCCATGGTCTTTGGTCTCTCCTGAGAGGGTGTTGCGCCATTCTCGGAACTTCATAATGCTCTTCTACTCCGGGTAGCTTTGCTCTGCGAGCAATATACTTCCTTATACAATTTTGACCCACGGACGCGCAACTTTCTCTTCTCCCATCCGGTGCAGGTAGCCCACACCACACAGGGTTGGCCATCTTCACGCTCAAAAACTGAAAGCCAAACTCATGGACCCAAAAATCACGTCGCCCGTGCCACGCCGAGTGGTGACCCACCCTCTCGCTCTTCTGCTCTGCTTTCCTCCGATTCTGCTGGACACCCTGTCTGCTGGCCTCTGAACAAAAAAAAGGACTCTTCAGCTCACCTAAGAAGCTCAATGAAATCTCAATGAACCTTTTCATAGTTCCCAAGTCAGTCAGGAAAACTAGGTCATCTACATTCTGCATTCATCCTCACGGCCAATCTTCGCCAACGAAGATTTGAGAAAAGCCTCTACCCACTTTTGCTACAAGCGCAGGGGTGATACAGGGCTTTGGAAAGGCGGGTAAGACCTTCGAGCTTGCGCAATGGATTTTTTTATGTTAGACTTTAAGAGCTGAACTGAGCCTGCCAATAAACCTAACGTTCATCTGCTGGAGCCGAGCGAGCTTGGACGGTGGCAGCCATGTCCTCAGGACGTAGGTTGCGTTTGAAGTGATCTTCCCATAGATGGATGGCCTTACAGGGCTGAACGAGCTCCATCTGCCCTGGTTTAGAGTTGTCCTTCTATTCTGCATTAATACATGTAAAACAACAAGAAAAAATCACCACCTTGCCAGGCAGTTCCCATCGTGTCCACAAAACCCTGCTTTCAGGTCTGCATTCAGAGGGACCATGAGTGCCCCATCCCAAGGAATTACACAGTCATCATATCAGGCAGCTAGGTGCACCCACGAGGGCTCTTATATCTACTCCACCTACCTCCCCCTCATCTACACATCAGGGTAGAGCAGCTCCAGGACAAACACATGCACACCTGACACAGGACACCACAAACGTGCGGTGCAATGAGGAGAGAAAGCATTGAACAAGAAGCAGAACTCCAAGAATCGAGACGCTCTTGAGCGAGAAAACCTACGCAATTGCGGCGGTGAGCGGAGAATGCCCTAGGAAGGCTGCGGAAAAACTCCAAGATAAACGCCTTGGTAAAGAAGGGCCTGTCAAAAGAGCTCACAGAGACGTGCCACAATGCTACGTGGCATGGAAGACTGGGAGGATGCGAGGAACAATACCCCCTCCTTTACGGTGGATAACTGGAGAGCGTGGCCGACGACAGAGCCAGAAAAGCGGACGCAAAATACACCCGACTATAAGATTCCAAGATGCGATTACGATGCAAGATTGCATGTCAAGGAACAGATGGTATGGGCACCGTGCCGAGGACAAGAGCAAGACCCCGGGGATGATGCCCGAAGCTTCCTATAAATTTATTTCGGGGCAGAACGCAAAGACATCTAAACTGAGAAACCATGAGACACGCAAGACCGACTAGACAAACTACGCGACAGAGACCGGAACTGCTCTGCCCTGCACAGCCCAGTGTTGTGCTCAAAATAAACCACTCCCCCCAGGTGCACTACGGGGCCTGGTTTTGGACAGCTGTTCCCCTACGCTCATTTCTAAAACCTTCCCTGCCATTCCCAGCCTGCTACCCTCCCCTCTCCATTACACAGCCCTCCACTTATCTTTCCGAGAGCCAGGGATACGAGAACCTTCTTCAACGCAAGAGAAGGTCGTCTCGGCTACCTCAGAGGTTCACGCAGCCGCAGGCTTTTCCTCCTTGTCAGCTTCTAGAAAGAAGACTTGCAGGAGTTTAGCAGCAGCTCAGCCAAAACCCCACAATTCCCATACTCACGCTCTCCCATGCGCACCGAGGCCCTCGGAGTCACCGGCTCCAGCCAGAGTCCCAGGTTGCAACTGTCATCACACTGGACACCTGGGTGATCCACACACAAATACCGTGGCATTTCGGAAAGCTCGGTGCAGCCCTACTCTTCCTGCCACAGCCCCGACTAACCTCCAACGCTCCTCTCTTTCCCAAGGACACATTGGAAATACCTGCAAAGAGAAAAGGCACGTGCCTCATCGCTGAGCCCTGTAATACTTTGGGATTTCTCATGAGACTAGTCCTAGACCATCAAATATTGTCATCAAAAGCTAGGTGTGTTTGTACCTTTACAAAACTGGGAAAGTGCCACCTAAATCTGTTCTTGGGTCCGAGTTCGGTTTGCTCACGATGGCTAATCTGGCTTACTTCCAGGCTTTTCTTCATAGTTTTTCCCAACAATTTGTACAGAAAGGGTCACGACAAAAAAGTCCTTCTCTCCTTTAGCTCTTCAGGCTGCCTGTCATCTACACCTTAAATCTCGGGGCTACGTGGTTTCGTTCTGAATTAAGAGAATTTCTATTCCCTCTCAGAAAGGCAGCACCAAAGTATTGATTTCCTGTTAATGAATCGAAACAGTCCCCTACTGAAGTGTGTCTGAGTTTGTCTGAGTGTGAGTGAATGTGTCGGAGTGTGTGCGAGTGTGTCTGAGTGTGCCCGAGTTTACTTGAGCTTATATTTATGGACCTGATTGTTTCTCAGTGTTTGCAGGTGTGTCTGAGTGTTTGCAGGTGTGTCTGAGTGTGTGGAGGTGCATCTGTGTGTGCTTGAGTCTGTATGAGTGCGTCTGAGTGTGTCTTAGAACGTCTCAGTGTGTAAGAATGTGCCTTAGTGTGTGAGAGAGTGTCTGAGTGTGTCGGAGTGTGCCTGAGCATGTCTGAGTGTGTGCGAGTCAGTCTGAGTGTGCCTGAGTGTGCGAGTGTGTGCGTCCGAGTGTGCCTGAGTGTTTCTGAGCGTGTCGGAGTGTTTCTGAGTGTTTCTGGGTGGCTGCAAGGGTGTCTGAGCGTGTATGAGTGTGTCTGAGTATGTCTGAGTGTGCCTGAGAGTGTGTGGGTGTTTCTGAGAGTGTGAGTGTGTCTGAATATGTGCGAATGTTTCTGAATGTGTCCCGAGGGCGGGAACAGCAGCCCCGCTGATGGCATTCGTGCAGCAGGAGACGCGCACAGAGGGACAAGGAGAGAAAGGCTTTTTGTAAAATCTAGGTAATTCAGGGATGAAATGAATATCTTAACCATAAAATTGAAGGTAAACTATAGGGGACAGAGTGTATATTCAGAATGTAATAACTCAGTGACTCACACTCAGTGACCATCAGACACGCTCAGAAACACTCAGAAACTGTAACACACTCAAACACACTTGAACACATTCAAACACACCCAGACAAACTGAAACACACTTGCAAGCACTAAGACACACTCAGACACACTTAGACACACCCAGACACACTCGCACACACTCAGACACATTAGCAGACACACAGATATTTACAGACACACTCAGACACACTCTCACAAAGACAAACACACTTAAACACACTCAGACACACTCAGGAACACACAGACACACTCGCACACACTCAGACACAACTGTAAACACACTCGCACACTCAGGCGAACTTAAACAGCCTCACAACCAGAAACATTCCATCACACTCAGATATGCTCAGAGACACTCAGACGCACTCGCATACAGCCAGACACACTTAAACACACTCAGACACAGTCAAGCACAGTCCCACACACCCAGACACACTCAGACACACTCGCACACACTCAGACACACTTGAGCACCATCAAACACACTCAGACACACTCAGACAAACGCAAACACACTCCCACACGTCCAGAAACACTCAGAAATATTCGCAAACATTCACACACACTCTCACACTCTCAGACACACTCGGACACATTGACACAGACTCACACACACTCAGAGACACTCAGACACACTCGCACTCGCTAGGACACAACTGCAAACACACTCACACACTCAGACACACTTGCACACTCCCAATTCCCTCACAATCAGATACGCTGAGTCACTCAGGCACACTCGCACACAGCCAGACACACTTAAACACATTCAGACATACGCAGACACACTCAGACACAGTCGCACACACCCAGACACATTCGCTCATAGTCAGACAGGCTTAGACACACTCAGAAACACTATCAAAAAACCAGACACAGACACACTCAGGCAAACTGACACACTCAAACACAATCGCATACACTCAGACACACCTGCAAACACTGACAGTCAGACCAATAAGTATATGCTCAGGCACACTCACCCACACTGAGACACACTCGCACTCACCCAGACACACTCAGTTACACTCCGACACACTCAGACGCACTCAGGCAAACCCAGACACACTCACACACACTCGGAAACACTCAGACACACTCAGACACACTCACACATGCTCAGACACAACTGCAAACACACGCACACTTAGACACACTTAAACACACTCGCACACACCCAGACACATTTGCTCACACTCAGACACGCTCAGAAAAAATCGCGTTCTCTCAGATACAACTGCAAACACTGACAAACAATCAGACCGATAAATATTCTCAGGTACACTAAGGAATAAGCAGAAACACTCGAGCACACCCAGACACGGTCACATACACTCAAACACTCTCAGACAAGCTCGCACACACTCCGTCGCTCTTAGAGACACTCAGAGATACTCAGATACCGTCACAGATACTCAGACCCACTCATACAAAACTGCCAACACTCAAACACACTCAGACCCATCAATACACGCTCAGACTACACTCAGGCAACGGTACACACACTCAGACACACCTGAGAACACTGAGAAGCAATCATACCCAAAAATACATGCTCGGGAGCACTCAAGCACAGTGAGACACACTCGCGCACACACAGACACACTCACATACACTCAGACACTTTGACACACACTCGAACACACTCAGGCACAATCTAGAACGCTACCACACATCTAGACACACTCAGAAATATCCGCACAGATTCAGACACACTCTCTCACGTTCAGCCATACCCAGACAGACTCGCACACCTATACATACTGAGACAGATTCACACACACTCAGACTCGAACACACTCAGACACGCTCAAACACAATCCGACACATTCAGAAATCTAAATACGTTCTCAGACTCTCTCAGGCACACAAACACTTAAACACACAGACACACTCAGATACAGTCAGACACGCTCAGAGACAGTCCCACACACTCACACACGCGCAGACACAAAGGCTCGCACACACTCAGAGAAACTCAGACACACTCAAAATACACACAAAATCAGACACTCTCGTGCTCCCTGAGACAAATAAAGACGCAGACACTCTCACACGTAGAATCACTGAGAGACACTCTTTTTCACTCAGATGTGTTCTTCCGCATTTAGACACAGACATACTCGTACACTGGCAAAGAGACACACTCTGACACGCACAAAGTCAGACACGCTCTGTCACACTGGGATACACTCACTCAGGTACGCACAAGTTTAGACACACTTTAAAACACTCTGACACAGCCCCACACTATCAGAGATACTCTAAGAATCTCAGAGGCAATCAAACAGGCTGAGACCTACTTGCACAACCTGAAACACTTTACAATCACTGAGAGAGACGAACGGACTCATAAGCACTCGAAAACAGTCGAAGGCGAGCAGACTAACACACGCTCAGGCACAGACACACCCAGAAACACTTATTCACAGAATCAGACATCTTTAGACACCTGGGACACGATTAGGCTATATCTATCACAATCAGACACACTCAAGCACGGTGAGGCACTTCTGCAGAAAGTCTCGCACTCTCTCACTCATTGGACTCAGTAAACAAGCCTCGGAGAGGCTCACAATTACTCAGACATAGATACACGTTTTCACACAACCTTAAACTTCTGAGACATAGTAGCAGGTACTCATTCTCCTTTTCACACACGATGAGAGATACTCGCATACGCTCTCACACTTGTCTTCAATGAAAAAATCGGAAATACAGTCTCCTGTAGAAGTACGAAAAATCTCAGGAAAAAATCAGGCAAATTGGGAAACACTCGGAGACCTGTTTAATGTGTGCGCATTTGTCTGAATGTCCGTGTGTTCGAGTGTCGGTGAGTTCGTGCGAGCATGTTTGTGTTTGTGTTGGAACATGTGCGAATGTGTCTGAATTGTAGAGAATGTGCGTAAGGGTGCGTAGTTTCAGTCAAATGTGCGAGTTTGTCTGAGCATCTGTGAGTGTGGTCGACTGTTCCCGAACCAGTCTGATTTTGTGCGAATGTGTGCGAGTGTATTTTGGTGTGTTTCAATTATCGGATTCTTCTGAGTTTTCTACGTTTTTCTTGGTTCTCTATCATTTCTGCCTGTTTTACTGTGTATGCGTGTGTGGTTTTAGCAAGGCTATCAGATAATGTGCGAGAGGACGTGTAAGTGCTTGTGGGCTTGTCTGCCTGTAAGATTGTACGAATTTGTTCATGGGTGTCATTGTGTGTCTGGGTGTGTCATAGTGTTTTCACGGGTGCGCCAAATTTTGTTAGTTTTTGCGAGTGTGTCTTAGGCTTTCCGACTGTTTCTCTTTTTTTGGCCCTAATTGCTACTTTGTATTATTGTGTATTGATGTACCTAGTTGTGCAGGATTTTTTCCTCAGTGTGTCCATGTGTGTATGGGAGTGCGTTTGTTGAAATTTTTTTTCGTGTGCAGTTGTTTGTGACGGCGTCTGGGTGTTTCTGACTCTGTCTTGTGTTTGTGTGTATTTCCATGTGTTGGCTTTTGTATGGTTTTTTGTTAGAGTGTGTGGCTGAGACCCAGTGTGTCCGGGATTTTATGAGTTTGGATGTTTGCAAGGACGTCCGGTGGATTGCAAGTGTGTTTTCGTGTGTTGTGCTTGTGCAGATGTGTTTTTCTCTTCTCCCTTGTGCACGGGTCTGTCGACCTTTACAAAGCTGTGGATGGGTGTGCTCGTGTGTTCTTGTGCTTTTACAGGTAAACCTGAGTGTGCTCGGGTTTGCACAAGTGCGATTGGTTGCGTTTGGCTGAACCTGCCTGTGTTCCTTTCTGCACGGGTTTACTTCGGTGTTCTCGACCGTATAGGGTGTTTTTCGGTGCACTCACCTGCGCACCCCCGTGTACACAGAAGAACACGCGGCCGGCGAATGACTGACCTTGCAGCTAGGAAAGAAAGCCCTGAGGCCTCCATCTATTTTCTGCTGCTGCACCACTCTCTGCACTACGTCTACAGCATGCTCTTTCTGCCAGGATCTTTTTGGTCTGGGAGTAATATATTTCTGTATTTAATTGTGACATTCGGACTGCAACTTTCAAGACAGTTGGCTTCCAATTGAGTGAGTGCTCTTCGAGAAACGAAAGAAAGGCCTTACCCTCTGTCTCTCTTATGCAGTTGCTGCACAGATTTCCTCACTACCTGCACAGCAAGATCTTTCTGCGGAGGAATATTTCTTGTAAAAATCTTCTTCCATACTGAATTTTGACCCCCGCACATCTCCTCACTTCACAGTGCGCCTACCTGCAAACAACTGCCATTCCAGCCAATGTCACTCCGTCTCTACTGCGCAGTTTTTTCTCCACTCTCGGCACAACAGGCACAGCTACCGCTATATTCCCGGGCCCTTTTGTTCTTAAAGGACACTGCCCCGGTGGAAAATTCTTGGTGTACACCTAGTGCTGTTACTGGTGCAGCAACGGCATTTGAGACAGAGGGTCAGACCTCTCTTGCCTGCTTGGAAGGCAGTACTTCACCTGCTGATTTCCATGGGTGCTTTCGCGTGGTCTCCCGAGTTAACTCACCAAACAGACCTCAGAACACACAAACACAGTCGTTCACCCTCGAACACACTTGTGCACACCAGAACACACACTGGAAGACCAAAACAGAGCCGTGCACACCTGAGCACACCCGTGAACACAGCATACCCAGGCATACCCTTGCGCATTATTTTTCACCCGCACACAACCAGAAAAACCAAAAGTCAGTCACACACACAGGCATTCGCACACACTAAGAGAGAATAAAAAAAAGTTTTATTTTTGTGTACGTGTGTGTATCTGTGTGTGCGAAGGTGTTTGTGATTGGTTACAGGAGTGTTTCTCGGTGAGTTCTTGCGGGTGTATTTGGATTTTCTCCGGTGTGCCCGGGTATGCACAGGTATTCTTGGTTTTGCTCTGATGTGCACGAGTCTCTTTGGTTGTGCACGGATGCGCTTGGGGAATTCCAGTGTTTTCAGGTCTGCAAGCGTGTTCTTTTTTGTGCTGCCGTGTGCACAGTTGACTATACGGAAACACATCTCTGCAAGCCTGCCGGTGAACGAACTACTATCCAACCAGGAAAGAAATCCATGGTCTTTGGTCTCTCCTGAGAGGGTGTTGCGCCATTCTCGGAACTTCATAATGCTCTTCTACTCCGGGTAGCTTTGCTCTGCGAGCAATATACTTCCTTATACAATTTTGACCCACGGACGCGCAACTTTCTCTTCTCCCATCCGGTGCAGGTAGCCCACACCACACAGGGTTGGCCATCTTCACGCTCAAAAACTGAAAGCCAAACTCATGGACCCAAAAATCGAGTGTGTGAGTGTTTCTGAGTGTGTGAGTGTGTCTGAATGTGTGCAAATTTTTCTCAGTGTGTCTGTATGTGTGGGAGTGTGCTTGAGTGTGTCTGAGTGAGTCTGAGTGTGCCTGAGCATGTAGTTGTAGGTCTGATTGTTTCCCAGAGTTTGCAGGTGTGTCTGAGTGTGTCTAAACATGTGTGAGTGTATCTGAGCGTCTCTGAGTGTGTCTGAGTCTGTGCCAATATGTCTGAGAGTGCCTGAGTGTGTCTGAGTGTGTGAGAATGCATCTGAATCTGTGGAATGTTTCTGAGTGTGTCTGGATGTGTGGGAGTGCGCTTGAGTGTGTCTGAGTGTGTCTGAGTGTTTTTGAGTGTGCTCAAGTCTGTCTGAGTGTGTGCGAGTGTGTCTGAGGGTCTCTCAGTGTGCCTGGGTGTGTCTGAGCGTGTCTGAGTGTGTCTGGGTGTGTGGGACTGTGCTTGAGTGTGTCTGAGTGTGTTTAATGTGTCTGGCTGTGTGGGAGTGTGTCTGAGTGTGTCTGAGAGTGTGTGAGTGTTTTTGAGTGTGTGCGAGTGTGTCTGAATGTGTGCGAATATTTCTGAGTGTGTCTGCATATGTGGGAGTGTGACTGAGTGTGTCTGAGTGTGCCTGAGTGTGTCTGAGAGTGTGTGAGTGTTCCTGAGTGCGTGAGAGTGTGTCTGAATGTGTGCAAATGTTTCTGAGTGTGTCTGGATATGTTGGAGTGTGCTTGAGTGTGTCTGAGTGTGTGCAAGTGTGTCTAACTGTGTCTGAGTGTGTTCAAGTGTGCCTGAGTGTTTCTGAGCGTGTCTGAGTGTTTCTGAGTGTGTTGGAGTGTATCTGAGGTCGTCTGGGTGTGTCTGAGTGTGTCTAAGTGTGTCTGAACGTGCGAGTGTGTTTGCAGTTGTGTCTGAGCATGTGCGAGTGTGTCTGAGTGTGTCTGAGCGTGTCTGAGTGTGCCTGAGTGTGTCTCAGTGTGTTTGAGTGTGCTTAAGTGTGTCTGGGTGTGCCTGAGTGTTTCTGAGCATGTCGGTGTGTATCTGAGTGTGTCTGGGTGTGTGCGTGTCTGAGTGTGTCTGAGTGTGTCTGAGAGTTTCTGAGTGTGTGAGTGTCTGAATGTGTGCTAATGCTTCTGAGTGTGTCTGGATGAGTGGGAGTGTGCCTGAGTGTGTCTGAATGTGTCTGAGTTTGTCTTAGCGCGTCTGAGTGTGCCTGAGTGTGTCTGAGTCTGTGTGAGTGTGTGAGTGTGTGTGAGTGTTTCTGAGTGTTCCTGAGTGTGTCTGAGCGTGTCTGAGTGTGCCTGAGTGTGTCTGAGAGTGTGTGAGTGTTTCTGAGTGTGTAAGAGTGTGTCTGAGTGTGTCTAAGTCTCTTTGAGTGTGCTCAAGTGTGTCTGAGTGTGTGCGAGTGTGTCTGAGGGTCTCTCAGTGTGCCTGTGAGTGTCTGAGCTTGTGCGAGTGTGTCTGAGTGTGTCTGGCTGTGTGCGAGTGTGTCTGAGTGTGTCTGAGTGTTTCTGAGTGTGTCTGAGTGTGTGTGAGAGTGTGCGAGTGTGTCTGAGTGTGTCTGAGTGTGCCTGAGTGTTTCTGAGCGTGTCGGAGCGCATCTGAGTGTATCTGGGTGTGCCTGAGTGTGTCAGAGAGTGTGTAAGTGTTTTTGAGTGTGTGAGTGAGTGTCTGAACGTGTGCGAATGTTTCTGAATGTGTCTGGATGTGTGGGAGTGTGCCTGAGTGTGTCTGAGTGTTTCTGAGTGTGCCTGGGTGTGTGCGAGTCTGTCTGAGTGTGTGCGAGTGTGTCTGAGTGTTTGTGAATGTGTCGGGGTGTGCCTGAGTGTGTCTGAGTGTGTATGAGTTGTTGCGAGTGTGTCTGAGTGTGCCTGAGTTTGCCTGAGCTTCTATTTATGGGCCTGATTGTTTCTCAGTGTTTGCAGGTGTGTCTGAGTGTTTGCAGGTGTGCCTAAGTGTGTCTGAGTGTGTCTGAGTGTGTCTGAGAGTGCCTGAGCGTGTCGGAGTGTGCCTAAGTGTGTCTCAGTGTGTCTGAGTGTGCCTGACCGTGTCTGAGTGTGCCTGAGTGTGCCTGAGCGAGTCTGAGTGTGCCTGAGTGTGCGAGTGCGTGTGTCAGAGTGTGCCTGAGTGTGTGAGTGTGTGTGTCAGAGTGTGCTTGAGTGTTTCTGAACGTATTGGATTGTATCTGAGTGCCTCTGGGTGTGTGCAAGTGTGCCTAAATGTGTCTGAGTGTTTCTTAGTGTGTCTGAGTCTGTCTGAGTGTGTCTGAGTGTGTCTGAGTGTGCCTGGGCGTGTTTGAGCGAGTCTGTGTGTGCCTGAGTGTGCGAGTGTGTGTGCCAGAGTGTGCCTGAGTGTTTCTGAGCGTATTGGATTGTAACTGAGTGTCTCTGGGTGTGTGCAAGTGTGTCTGAGTGTGTCTGAGTGTTTCTTAGTGTGTCTGAGTGTGTGCGAGTCTGTCTGAGTGTGTGCGAGTGTGTCTGAGTGTTTGTGAATGTGTCGGGGTGTGCCTGAGTGTGTCTGAGTGTGTATGAGTTGTTGCGAGTGTGTCTGAGTGTGCCTGAGTTTGCCTGAGCTTCTATTTATGGGCCTGATTGTTTCTCAGTGTTTGCGGGTGTGTCTGAGTGTTTGCAGGTGTGCCTAAGTGTGTCTGAGTGTGTCTGAGTGTGTCTGAGAGTGCCTGAGCGTGTCGGAGTGTGCCTAAGTGTGTCTCAGCGTGTCTGAGTGTGCCTGACCGTGTCTGAGTGTGCCTGAGTGTGCCTGAGCGAGTCTGAGTGTGCCTGAGTGTGCGAGTGCATGTGCCAGAGTGTGCCTGAGTGTGTGAGTGTGTGTGTCAGAGTGTGCCTGAGTGTTTCTGAACGTATTGGATTGTAACTGAGTGTCTCTGGGTGTGTGCAAGCGTGCCTAAATGTGTCTGAGTGTTTCTTAGTGTGTCTGAGTCTGTCTGAGTGTGTCTGAGTGTGTCTGAGCGTGCCTGAGCGTGTTTGAGCGAGTCTGTGTGTGCCTGAGTGTGCGAGTGTGTGTGCCAGAGTGTGCCTGAGTGTTTCTGAGCGTATTGGATTGTAACTGAGTGTCTCTGGGTGTGTGCAAGTGTGTCTGAGTGTGTCTGAGTGTTTCTTAGTGTGTCTGAGTGTGTGCGAGTCTGTCTGAGTGTGTGCGAGTGTGTCTGAGTGTGCCTGAGTTTGCCTGAGCTTCTATTTATGGGCCTGATTGTTTCTCAGTGTTTGCAGGTGTGTCTGAGTGTTTGCAGGTGTGTCTCAGTGTGTCTGAGTGTGTGCAGGAGCATCTGAGTGTTCTTGAGTCTGTATGAGTGTGCCTGAGTGTGTCTTAGTGCGTCTCAGTGTGTAAGAGTGTGCCTTAGTGTGTGAGAGAGTTTCTAAATGTGTGTCGGAGTGTGTTCAAGTGTGTCAGAGTGTGTGCGAGTGTTCTTGAGTGTGTCTGAGTGTTTCTGAGTGTGTCTGAGTGTGTGTGAGAGTGTGCGAGTGTGTCTGGGTGTGCCTGAGTGTTTCTGAGCGTGTCGGAGTGTATCTGAGTGTGTCTGGCTGTGTGCAAGTGTGTCTGAGTGTGTCTTAGCGTATCTGAGTGTGAGCGAATGTGTCAGGGTGTCTGCGAGTGTGTCTCAGTGTGTCTGAGCGTATGCGAGTGTGTCTGAGTGTTTCTGAGCGTGTCTGAGTGTGCCTAAATGTGTCTGAGTGTGTGTGGTTCTGCCTGAGTGTTTTTTGAGTGTGTCTGAGTGTGTCTGAGTGTGTCTGAGTGTGTCTGAGTGTGCCTGAGCATGTCTGAGTGTGTGTGAGAGTTTGCAAGTGTGTCTGAGTGTGTCTGAGAGTGCTGGAGTGTTTCTGAGCGTGTCGGAGTGTATCTGAGTCTGTCTGGGTGTGTGCGTGTGTCTGAGTGTGCCTGAGTGTGTCTGAGGGTATTTGAGTGTGTCTGATTGTGTCTGAGTGTGTCTGAGTGTGTGCGAGTGTGTCTGAGTGTGCCTGAGTTTGCCTTAGTTATATTTATAGGCCTGATAGATTCTCAGTGTTTGCAGGTGTGTCTGAGTGTTTCCAGGTGTGTCTCAGTGTGTCTGAGAGTGTGCAGGTGCATCTGAGTGTGCTTGAGTCTGTATGAGTGTATCTGAGTGTGTCTGAGTGTGTCTGAGTGTATGCGAGTGTGTCTGAGTGTTTCTGAGCGTGTCTGAGTGTGCCTAAGTGTGTCTGAGTGTGTGCGATTGTGTCTGAGTGTTGAGAGTGTCTGAGTGTGCCTGATCTTGTCTGAGTCTGCCTGAGCGTGTCTGAGTGTGTGTGAGAGTGTGCGAGTGTGGGTGTCTGAGTGTGCCTGAGTGTTTCTGAGCGTGTCAGAGTGTATCTGAGTGTGTCTGGGTGTGTGCAAGTGTGTCTGAGTGTGTCTGAGTGTGTCTGAGTGTGTCTGAGGGTGACTGAGGGTGACTGAGTGTTTCTGAATGTGCCTGAGTGTGTCTGTGTGTGAGAGTGTGCCTGAGTGTGTCTGAGTGTGTGTGAGTGTTTCTGAGTGTGCCTGAGTGTGCCTGAGTGTGTCTGAGTGTGCCTGAGTGTTTCGGAGCGTGTCGGAGTGTATCTGAGGGTGTCTGGGTGTGTGCAAGTATGTCTGAGTGTGCCTGAGTGTGTCTGAGTGTGCCTGAGTGTGTCTGAGAGTGTGTGAGTGTTTCTGAGTGTGTGAGTGTGTCTGAATGTGTGCGAATGTTTCTGAGTGTGTCTGGATGTGTGGGAGTGTGCTTGAGTGTGTCTGAGTGAGTCTGAGTGTGCCTGAGCATGTAGTTGTAGGTCTGATTGTTTCCCAGAGTTTGCAGGTGTGTCTGAGTGTGTCTAAACATGTGTGAGTGCATCTGAGCGCCTCTGAGTGTGTCTGAGTCTGTGCCAATATGTCTGAGAGTGCCTGAGTGTGTCTGAGTGTGTGAGAATGCATCTGAATCTGTGGAATGTTTCTGAGTGTGTCTGGATGTGTGGGAGTGCGCTTGAGTGTGTCTGAGTGTTTTTGAGTGTGCTCAAGTCTGTCTGAGTGTGTGCGAGTGTGTCTGAGGGTCTCTCAGTGTGCCTGGGTGTGTCTGAGCGTGTCTGAGTGTGTCTGGGTGTGTGGGACTGTGCTTGAGTGTGTCTGAGTGTGTTTAATGTGTCTGGCTGTGTGGGAGTGTGTCTGAGTGTGTCTGAGAGTGTGTGAGTGTTTTTGAGTGTGTGCGAGTGTGTCTGAATGTGTGCGAATATTTCTGAGTGTGTCTGCATATGTGGGAGTGTGACTGAGTGTGTCTGAGCGTCTCAGAGTGTGAGCGAAAGTGTCTGGGTGCGTATAAGTGTGTCTGAGTGTGTGCAAGTGTGTCTGAGTGTGTTCAAGTGTGTCTGACTGTGTCTCAGTGTGTGTGACTGTGTGAGAATCTCTCAGTGTACCTGAGTGTATCTGAGCGTGTCTGAGTGTATCTGAGTGTGTTTGGGTGTGTAGGAGTGGGCTTGAGTGTGTCTCAGTGTGTTTTTTTGTGTCTGGCTTTGTGCGAGTGTGTCTGAGTGTGTCTGAGAGTATCTGAGTGTGAGCGAAACTCTCTGGGTGTGTGCGAGTGTGTCTGAGTGTGCCTGAGTGTGTCTGAGAGTGTGTGAGTGTTCCTGAGTGTGTGAGAGTGTGTCTGAATGTGTGCAAATGTTTCTGAGTGTGTCTGGATATGTGGGAGTGTGCTTGAGTGTGTCTGAGTGAGTCTGAGTGTGCCTGAGCATGTTGTTATAGGTCTGATTGTTTCCCAGAGTTTGCAGGTGTGGCTGAGTGTATCTGAGCATTTGCATCTGTGTCTGAGTGTGTCTAAACATGTGTGAGTGTATCTGAGCGTCTCTGAGTGTGTCTGAGTCTGTGCCAATATGTCTGAGAGTGCCTGAGTGTGTCTGAGTGTGTGAGAATGCATCTGAATCTGTGGAATGTTTCTGAGTGTGTCTGGATGTGTGGGAGTGCGCTTGAGTGTGTCTGAGTGTTTTTGAGTGTGCTCAAGTCTGTCTGAGTGTGTGCGAATGTGTCTGAGGGTCTCTCAGTGTGCCTGAGTGTGTCTGAGCATGTCTGAGTGTTTCTGAGTGTGCCTGGGTGTGTGGGAAGGTGCTTGAGTGTGTCTGAGTGTGTTTAATGTGTCTGGCTGTGTGGCAGTGTGTCTGAGTGTGTCTGAGAGTGTGCAGATGCATCTGAGTGTCCTTGAGTCTGTATGAGTGTATCTGAGTGTGTCTGAGTGTGTCTGAGTGTATTCGAGTGTGTCTGAGTGTTTCTGAGCGTGTCTGAGTGTGCCTAAGTGTGTCTGAGTGTGAGTGAATGAGTCTGTGTGTGTCTAAGCTTGTCTGAGTGTGTCTGACTGTGTCTGAGTGTCTGTGAGTGTGTGCGAGTGTGTCTGAATGTGTCTGGGTGTGCCTGAGTGTGTCTGAGAGTGTGTGAGTGTTTCTGAGTGTGAGAGTGTGTCTGAATGTGTGCGAATGTTTCTGAGTGTGTCTGGATATATTTGAGTCTCCTTGAGAGTGTCTGAGTGTGTGAAAGTGTGTCTAAGTGTGTCTGAGTGTGTTCAAGTGTGTCTGACTCTGTCTGAGTGTGTGTGAGTGTGTCTGAGAGTGTGTGAGAATCTCTCAGTGTCCCTGAGTGTTTCTGAGAGTGTCTGAGTGTATCTGAGTGTGTTTGGGTGTGTAGGAGTGGGCTTGAGTGTGTCTCAGTGTGTTTTTGTGTGTCTGGCTTTGTACGAGTGTGTCTGAATGTGTCTGAGAGTATCTGAGTGTGAGCGAAACTGTATGGGTGTGTGCGAGTGTCTCTGAATGTGTCTGAGTGTGTTTAAGTGTTTCTGAGAGTGTGCGAGTGTGTCTGAGCTTGTCTGAGTGTGCCCGAGTGTGTCTCAGTGTGTTTCAGTTCGCTCAAGTGTGTCTGAGTGTGTCTGGGTGTGTGTGAGTGTGTTTGCAGTTGTGTCTGAGTGTGCCTGAGTATATATTTATGGGTCTGATTGTCAGTGTTTGCAGGTATGTGCGAGTGTATGCGATTGTGTCAGAGTGTGTCTAAGTGTGTCTGGCTTTGTGAGAGTGTGTCTGAGTGTGTATGAGAATATCTGTGTGTGTGTGAATGTGTCTGGGAGTGTGCGAGTGTGTCTGAGTGTGCCTGAGTGTGTCTGAGAGTGTGTAAGTGTTTCTGAGCATGTGAGTGTCTGAACGTGTGCGAATGCTTCTTAGTGTGTCTGACTGTGTCGGAGTTTGTCTTAGCGTGTCTGAGTGTTTCTGAGTGTGTCTGAGTCTGTGTGAGTGTGTGAGTGTGTGCGAGTGTGTCTGAGTGTGTCTGAGTGTGTGCGAGTGTGTCTGTGCATCTCTCAGTGTTCCTGAGAGTGTCTGAGATTGTCTGAGTGTGTCTGGGTGTGTGGGAGTGTGCTTGAGTGTGTCTGAGTGTGTTTATGTGTGTCTGAGTGTGTGCGAGTGTGTCAGAGTGTGTCTGAGTGTGTCTGAGTGTGCCTGAGTGTGTCTGAGTGTTCCTGAGTGTGTCAGAGTGTCTGAGCATGTGTGAGTGTGCCTGAGTGTGTCTGAGAGTGTGTGAGTGTTTCTGAGTGTGTAAGAGTGTGTTTGAATGTGTGCGATTGTTTTTGATTGTGTCTGGATGTGTGGGAGTGTGCTTGAGTGTGTCTGAGTGTGTCTGAGTGTGTTTGAGTGTGCTCAAGTTTGTCTGAATGTACCTGAGTGTGTCTGAGCTTGTCTGAGAGTAGCTGAGTGTGTCTGGGTGTGTGGGACTGTGCTTGAGTGTGTCTGAGTGTGTTAGTGTGTCTGGCTTTCTGCGAGTTTGTCTGAGTGTGTCTGAGTGTATCAGAGTGTGAGTGAATGTGTCAGGGTGTGTGTAAGTGTGTCTGAGTGCGTGCAAGTGTGTCAAAGGGTGTCTGAGTGTGTCTGAGAGTGTGTGAGTGTTTCTGAGTGTGAGAGTGTGTCTGAATGTGTGTGAATGTATCTGGGTGTGTCTGAGTGTGTTTAAGTGTGTCTGACTGTGTCTTAGTGTGTGTGAGTTTGTCTGAGTGTGTGAGAATCTCTTAGTGTGTCTGAGTGTGTCTGAGCGTGTCTGAGTGTATCTGAGTGTGTTTGGGTGTGTAGGAGTGGGCTTGAGTGTGTCTGAGTGTGTTTGTGTCGGGCTCCGTGCGAGTGTATGAGTGTTTCTGAGTGTGTCTGTGTGTTTGCGAGTGTGTCTGAGTGTTTCTGAGTGTGTCTGAGCGTGTCTGAGTGTGCCTGAGTGTTTCTGAGCGTGTCAGATTGTGTCTGAGCGTGTCTGAGTGTGCCTGAGTGTTTCTGAGCGTGTCGGATTGTATCTGAGTGTGTGCGAGTGTGTCTCAGTGTGCGTGAGTGTGCCTAAGCATATATTTATGGGTCTGATTGTTTGTCAGTGTTTGCAGGTGTGTGCTAGTGTATGCGATTGTCTCTGAGTGTGTCTAAGCGTGTCTGGCTCTGTGACAGTGTGTCTGAGTGTGTATGAGAATATCTGTGTGTGTGTGAACGTGTCTGGGTGTGTGCGAGTGTGTCTGAGTGTGCCTGAGTGTGCCTGAGAGTGTATGAGTGTTTCTAAGTGTGAGAGTGTGTCTGAATGTGTGCAAATGTTTCTGAGTGTGTCTGGATGTGTGGGAGTGTGCTTGAGTGTGTCTGAATGTGTCTGAGCGTATCTGAGTGCGAGCGAATGTGTCTGGTTGTGTGCGAGTGTGTCTAAGTGTGTCTTAGTGTGCGAGTGTGTTTTCAGTTGTGTCTGAGCATTTGCGAGTGCGTCTGAGTGTTTCTGAGTGTGTCTGAGTGTGCCTCAGCGTGTCTGTGTGTGTGTGTGTGAGTGTGTGCGCGTGTGTCTGAGTGTTTCTGAGTGTGTCTGAGTGTGTCTGAGCGTGTCTGAGTGTGCCTGAGTGTGCCTGAGTGTGTCTGAGAGTGTCTGAGAGTGTGTGAGTGTGTGTGAGTGTGTCTGAGTGTTTCTGAGTGTGTCTGAGTGTGTCTGAGTGTGTCTGAGTGTGTCTGAGAGTGTGTGCGAGTGTGTGAGTGTGTGCGTGCCTCAGTGTTTCTGAGTGTGTAGGAGTGTGTCTGAATGTGTGTGAGTGTTTCTGAGTGTGTCTGGTTGTGTGGGAGTGTGCTTGAGTGTGTCTGAGTGTGTCTGAGTGTGTTTGAGTATGCTCCACTGTGTCTGAGTGTGTGCGAGTGTGTCTGTGCATCTCTCAGTGCGCCTTAGAATGTCTGAGCTTGTCTGAGTGTATCTGAGTGTGTCTGGATGTGTGGGAGTGTGCTTGAGTGTGCCTGAGTGTGTCTGAGTTTATCTAAGTTTGTCTGGCTTTGTGAGAGTGTGCCTGAGTGTGTCTGAGAGTGTGTGAGTGTGTTTGAGTGTGCTCAAGTGTGTCTGTGCCTCTCTCCTTGTGCCTGAGTGTGTCTGAGTGTGTTTGAGTGTGTCTGGGTGTGTGGGAGTGTGCTTGAGTGTGTCTGAGTGTGTTTAAGTTTGTCTTGCTGTGTGCGAGTGTGTCTGAGTGTTTGCAGTTGTGTCTGAGCGTATCTGAGTGTGAGCGAATGTGTCTGGGTGTGTGTGAGTGTGTCTAAGTACGTCTGAGTGTGCGAGTGTGTTTGCAGCTGTGTCTGAGCGTATGCGAGTGTGTCTGAGTGTTTCAGTGTGTCTGAGTGTGTCTTAGCGTGTCTGAGAATGCCTGAGTGTGTCTAAGTGTGTGAGTGTTTCTGAGTGTGTAATAGTGTTTCTGAATGTATGTGAGTGATTCTGAGTGTGTCTGGATGTGTGGGAGTGCGCTTGAGTGTGCCTGAGTGTCTCTGAGTGTGTTTGAGTGTGCTCAAGTGTGTCTGAGTGTGTGTGAGTGTGTCTCTGCGTCTCTCAGTGCGCCTGAGAGTGTGTGAGCTTGTCTGAGCGTGTCTGAGTGTGTCTGGGTGTGTGGGAGTGTGCTTGAGTGTGTCTGAGTGTGTTTAAGTGTTTCTGGCTCTGTGCGAATGTGTCTGAGTGTGTCTCAGCGTATCTGACTGTGAGTGAATGCGTCTCTGTGTGCGCGAGTATGTCTAAGTGTGTCTGAGTGTGTCTGAGTGTGTCTAAGTGTGTCTGGCTTTGTGAGAGTGTGCCTGATTGTGTCTGAGAGTGTGTGAGTGTTTCTGAGTGTGAGAGTGTGTCTCAATGTGTGCGAATGATTCTGAGTGTGTCTGGATTTGTGGGAGTGTGCTTGAGTGTGTGCAAGTGTGTCTAAATGCGTCTGAGTGTGTGTGAGTGTGTCTGAGAGTGTGTGAGAATCTCTCAGTGTGCCTGAGTTTGTCTGAGCATGTCTGAGTGTATCTGAGTGTGTTTGGGTGTGTAGGAGTGGGCTTGAGTGTGTCTGAGTGTATTTAAGTGTGTCTGCCTTTGTGCGAGTGTGTCTAAGTGTGTCTGAGACTATCAGAGTGTGAGCGAAACTCTCTGGTTGTGTGCGAGTGTCTCTGAGTGTGTCTGTGTGACTGAGTGTGTCTGAGTGTGTGCGAGTGTGTCTGAGTGTTTCTGAGTGTGTCTGAGTGTGTCTAAGTGTGTCTGAGTGTGTGAGTGTGTTTGCAGTTGTGTCTGAGCGTGTGGGAGTGTGTCTGAGTGTGTCTTAGCGTATCTGAGTGTGCCTGAATGCGTCTGAGTGTGTGTGAGTGTGTGTCTGAGAGTGTGCAAGTGTTTCTGAGTGTTTTTGAGTGTGTCTAAGCATGTCTGAGTGTTTTTGAGTGTGTGAGCGTCTCTCAGTGTGCCTGACTGTGTCTGAGCGTCTTTGAGTGTATCTGAGGGTGTCTGGGTGTGTGGGACTGTGTTTGAGTGTGTCTGAGTGTGTTTAAGTGTGTCTGGCTGTGTGCGAGTGTGTCTGAGCGTATCTGAGTGTGAGGGAATATGTCTGGGTGTGTGCGAGTGTTTCTAAGTGTGTCTAAGTGTGTCTGAGTGTGTGCGAGTGTGTCTCAGTGTTTCTGAGTGTGTCTGAGTGTGTCTTAGTGTGTCTGAGTGTTTCTGAGTGCGCCTGAGTGTGTGTGAGTGTGTGCGAGTGTGCCTGACTGTGTGTGAGTGTGTGCGAGTGTGCCTGTGTGTGAATTTGTGTGAGTGTGCCTGACTGTGTCTGAGTGTGTCTGTGTCTGGCTTTGTGAGAGTCTAAGTGTGTCTGAGAATATTTGTGTGTTTGCGAATGTGTCTGGGTGTGTCTAAGTGTGTCTGAGTGTGTCTTAGTGCTTTCAAGTGTGTTTCAGTGTGTCTGGGTGTGTTTGAATGTGTTCAAGTGTGTTTGAGTGTGTGAGAGTTTGTCTGAGTGTGTCTTAGCGTGTCTGAGGGTATCTGAGTGTGTCTTGGTGTGTGCAAATGTGTCTGAGTGTGTCTGGGTGTGTGGAAGTGTGTCTGAGTTTGTCTCAGTGTGTTTAAGTGTGTCTGGCTGTGTGGGAGTGTGTCTGAGCGTATCTGAGTGTGAGCGAATGTGTCTGGGTGTGTCTAAGTGTGTCTGGGTGTGTCTAAGTGTGTATGAGTGTGTCTGAGTGTGTGCGAGCGTTTCTGAGCGTCTCTCAGTGTGTCTGAGTGTGTCTGAGCGTGTCTGAGTGTGTGTGTGTCTGAGTGTGTCTGAGTTTGCCTGAATGTGTCGGAGCGTGTCGGTGTTATCTGAGTGTGTCTGTGTGTGTGTGAGTGTGTCTCAGTGTGCGTGAGTCTGCCTGAGCATATATTTATGGGTCTGATTGTTTGTCAGTGTTTGCAGGTGTGTCTGAGTGTATGTGATTGTGTCTGAGTGTGTCTGAGTGTCTCTGAGTGCGTCTGAGTGTCTCTGGCTTTGTGAGAGCGTGCCTGAGTGTGTCTGAGCGTACGTGAGTGTGAGCGAATGTGTCTGGGTGTGTTCGAGTGTGTCTAAGTGTGTCGTGACACTGCCCTGCAGTGCGGGACCTCATGGAATTAAACAAACCCTGGGATATCTTTGCAACTTCATGGAATCAAAGGGGTAAAACAAAAGAATTAAACCCAATGACCAGAAACCATTGGATCAAACATTTCTTTCCTTGAGGTCCTGCACGTCCTAATGACGTCCCTTAATTCCCTGGTTTTCTGTAGTTTCCCAGGGAACATTTGCTTCCGTGATGCAGGGCAGTGTCACAACGGCCGCTTGATTCCGTGAGTTCCCCCAGTGTCCCAGCAGTCCTTTGGCTCCATGAGACCCTGCAATGTTGCAGTGGGTTGACTTTGCCTGGATGCCAGGTGCCCACCAAGCCGCTCTATCGCTGCCCTTCCCAGCCAGACAGGAGAGACAGAAAAAGATGGAAAATGACTTCTACCTTGAGATCAGGCACCTTACTAAAACAAAAGCCAAAGTTTGTGCATGCATAAGTGAAGAGGAAAATAAAAAGATTTATTCTCTACTTCCTGTCATCAGCCATGCCTGACCACTTCAGGCAAAGCAGGGCTTCACCACACAGAGAGGCCGCTCAGAAGGCAAGTATTGTAAAAAAATGGATTTCCCCCCTTTCCTGTTCCTTTCCTGAGCTCTTGTAGCTGAGCTGATGCCATATATTCTGCAATATCCCTTTGGTCCATTTGGCTCAACTGGCCTGCCTGTATCCCCTCCCACGATCTTGCCCCCGATTCAAGGGAGGAAGCTGACAGTGCAGATGCTGTGCCAGCCCTGCTCAGCAGGTGGTTAAGCACTGGTGTGATTAACCCCTTTGTAGCTCCCAATGCAAAGCACAGCACTGTGACGGTTGCAGTGAGAAAATGAACTCCAGCTCAGACAGACCCAACACACGTGGGATTCCAAAATGTCTCAGGGTTCCTTTGGTTCCACGATGCCCCCCGTGTCACCGTGACACAGCTGTCAGACCTGGCAGTAGAAAAATAAATCAAAAAATTCAGAAGAAATCATCTTAAAGTCATGCTAAGCCTGTCTTCTACAGTGCAGAATCTACACATGTGTGACTGCAGATACTTGGGATGAGGGTAGATGCTCAGGGGAATTCATGGGCTTTGGTCTGGAAAATCTGTCCCTAAAGTTTTCACTGCCTTTTCCTCCTTGGACACTTCCTGAGGCCCGGAGGAAGCTCATGTCCAACAGCAGCTCCATCCCCCAGTTCCTCCTCCTGGCTGCAGCTCTTGCACTTCTGCTTCTTCCTGGGCATCTCCCTGGCTGCCCTCCTGGGCAACGGCCTCATCCTCAGCGCCGTAGCCTGCCACCATCACCTGCACACCCCCAGGGACTTCTTCCTGCTCCACCTCTCCCTCACGCACCTGGGCTGCATCTGCACCACTGTCCCCAAGGCCATGGCCAATTCCCTCTGGAAAACCAGGGGCATCTCCTACTCAGGATGAGCTGCACAGGTGTTTTTTGCTTTTCTTTTTGATCACAGCGGAGCTCGCCCTTCTCACCATCATGTCCTCCGACCGCTACGTGGTCATCTGCAAAGCCCTGCACTACAGGACCCTCCTGGACATCAGAGCTTGTGCCCACGTGGCAGCAGCTGCCTGGGCCACTGGGAAGCAGGTCTGGCCCTGGGGCTGCAGGAGCTGCTGCCTGAGCTGATGATCTCCTGAGCAGTCCAGACACTCTCCCTGTCCTCTATTTCCTGCTGCATGACCAGAAACGACTGTGCTGCTCTGCTGGGCTGGGGCGAGGCAGGGAGATGGGAGGACCGGGGAAGGGCTGGACTGGGCAGTTGCAGGGAGTAGAAAACCCCAATGTTCATCTGAAGTGTAGGAGTGGGTAGGGTGGGAGCACTCCAGGGCTGAGGTGGCTCCAGGCTCTGGGAGTGGCAGCAGGAGCCCAGGGAGACCCTGCCCCTGCTGCAATGAACTGCCTGGGTGTGTGCCAGGGAAGGACTCGTGTCTCTGAACACCCCAGTGGGTGTGAGCAGTGCATCAGTCCAGCTCAGGTGTGGACACCTCTCAGAGCCCTGACACAATTCTGTGTGTGACTCCAGGAAAACCCCCACTGTGCCAGGGAGTTATCAGATCCTTTGCTGTCACCCTCCTGGGGTCCTATGTAATGATGAAACTAGAAAAGGTGATCATCTTACCCTGTTAATTTTCTAAGGGGAGAAATGTCACTGCTGGAAAGAAGTGTCACTGAAGAGGTGAGAAGAGGGAACATCATTGTTTCCTTCAGCCTGTTCCACAGCAGGTTCCCCTGGAGCCCCAGGGACACCTGCGGGGAACCCAGAGGGGCAGAGAAAGGGCTGCCTTTGGCTCTTGCTGTGCTGCTCAGCTGGGCCGGGCTCCTGGCACACAGGGAGCTCCTGGCAAGCAGGCAGCACTGCAGAGAGACAGCTCTGCCCAGGAGCAGCTCCTCTGCACAGCCCAGCAGGGTCGAGGGCACTGCCTGTAAGCACGAGAGAAGAGAAGCAAGGCAGAGGGAGGTTAAAGGCAGCGGAAAGATGGGAGGTGTTCAGCTGAGACTTCCCTTGGGGACAGAACATCACACTCCTCTGCAGAGTGAGTCTACAGGTGCAGGGCAATGTCGCTTGTGTTCCTGGAGGAATCTCCTAAAGCTACCACATCCCACAGCCTTGCGCATCTGTCAGGACTCTCCCAGTTTCTCTGTTGCACAGGAGGAGGATGTTCTCCAGGGCAGGCCTTCCCTGCAGCACCGTCAGAGGGACAGTGCAGGTGGGCTCCTTCTGCCAGGGATGGCTGCGGGCTGGGAAGGTGGGGGTGCAGCCAGGGGTGCCTGGGGCTGTCCTGCAGAGCAGGGTCCCTGTGCTCCGGGGTTTTCGTGTCAGGGCAGGGACTTTGCTGCCTGCCGGGCTCAGGTCTCATCCTGCCTGGGTAGTTGCCCACCCCTCTGCAGGGAGAAGCTGCCGGTGGGTGGCGAGAACCCCAGCAGGAGCCAGGCAGGGTCTTCCTGCCATTGGATGAGTGCTGTGGGAGGTCAGGGCTGCTCCCAGATCCAGATCACACCAGCACATTTCCAAGAGCACTGTCAAATGGGAAGGACAAAGCACAATCATTAGGAAGGAAAGGAGCTTTTCTGAGTCAGTGTTTTCAGTTTCCTACTCCTGAGGAATCTGGGGGTTGAGAAATGGAAAAGGAGCTCTCATGTTGGACAGGTCACTGAGACTCCTGAGCTGTAACTTGGAATGCACAGTGCTTCTGCAAGCAACTTCCTAAAGTGCTTTCGGCCTCTGTTCTGCTTTTGACAGAAGCAGCATCACTTCTGCTGGACCCATCTGTTTTTTCTTGATCTGCCCTTTTCCACCTGCAAAAAGAAAAGTTGCCCAGTCAATGCCCTGCAAACAGGCAGGTTTCTCTCAGGCCAAAGTGAGTGCCCAGACATTCCCATGGAGTGCTGACAGGGAAGTCATTAATGGATTTCTGATGTTGAATCTACTGTTTTGAAATCAGAAAATTTCAAAATTTTCTTGGTGGTGTTGAAGTCATCATTAGCCTTTGAGAGGGAACCAGGAGAAAAGTCGGATAAACTTGTTGCTAAAAATGAGCTGCTTCAAACTGAAGTTGACCATCTTCAAAGTCTTGTCAAAATTTGGGTGATTATGAAACAGTCAGCTCACCGATTACCCCCATCAATACTAGACAATGCCCGCAGTATAAAGGCATAAACCCCTCCCAGCCCCTCCAGGAGCCCTCGAATCCCATCCTGGTCCCACAGGACACTCCCAACTTGCCCTCAAACCCTCCAAGGCCCCCAGACTGCCTCCCAGACCCACAAAACCCCACAAGATGCCCCCAAACCCCTCCCAGTTACCTCCAGCCCTCCCAGGACCCCTCAAACCCTCTCCTAGTTGCCCCCTTCCCCTCGAGGATGCCCCCAAACTCTCTCCCAGTCCCTTCCCACACCCCCAACGATGGCCCAAAACCCCTCACAGTTGCCCCAATCTCCCCAACCTCCCTCCCAACCCCCCAAGCTCCCCCAAACCCCTTCCCAGTTACCTCCACGACCCCCAACCCCTTCTCAGCCTCCCCATTCCTCCCCAAAGCCCCTCCCAGTTGCCGGCCCGTCCCCCAGGCTCGGCTGAGGAGGTGCCCCAGGCTGACGGGCCCGCCCTGCCAGGGGCGGTTCCAGCAGCACGTCGGGAGCCACCCCCTGCCCCCAAAGCTCCCGCCCGCCCTGGAGCCGCCTCAGCTGCCCCTGCAGGGGAGAAATCCAGGCCGGAGCAGAGCAGGGGACAGGGCCGGGCTGGGAGCTCGATGGACGAGGGCACTGGGAGAGGAGAGACCGGGATGGGCTGGGGGGGCACTGGGAGAGGAGAGACCGGGATGGGCTGGGGGGGCACTGGGAGAGAGAGGGGAGACACTGGGATGGGCTGAGAGGGCACTGGGAGAGAGGGAGGAAAGTTTTTTACCCCTTTCCTGGGCACTGGAACACCCTCTGCACCCCCTTTCCTGACCATGCCGGCTCTCCTTCCCCCCCACGCCATGAACAGGTTCTGGGGCTCCCTCGTGGGTCGCAGCCAATAGAACGGCTGTGCTGGAATGACGTCATTGCCAAATTCAGCTGGGCCCCTCTCCTCGCGCCGGTGAGTCATCCACGGGGGTTGCTGGGAGAGGGGCTGTGGGGGGGGGGGAATCGCAGTTGAACTCGATTGGTCCTGATCGATCCTGGCCCCAGGGTCTCCCCCCGCTGAGAGGTTTTTCACGTGCGGCCCCAACGAGGCCATGGTGGTGTCAGGTGAGTATGGGGGGTCTGGGGGCTCCTGGTGACCCCTCTGAATCTCCCCCAAGACCCTCGGGAACCGTCCACCTCTCCCCCAAGACTCCTGGGGACCCTCTGAAAGCCCCCCTCCTGGGGGTCGCCCCTCCACCTTTCCCCCTCCCCCCCAAATCTCCTGTGCATCCCCTTAACCCTTGAAAATCTCCTGGGACCACCCCAGACCCCCAAACTCCCTCCTGGGGACCCCCAAACCCTCTTCAGGACTCCTGGGCTTCTCCCGACCCCCTCCTAGAATCTTTTGGGTCTCCCCAGCCCTTTATGGCAGATTCCTCTGTCCATTTTCCCCCCCCGGACTGCTGGGGGTCAACCCCCCCAAGAAACTACTGAGAACCCCCCAGTGTCCCACCACGAGATTCCTGGGTCCCTCTCCCCCCAGCCCCCTGTGGGTGCCCCCATCCTTTCCCCCCCTTCGAAAATACTCTTGGGGGTCCCCCAATGTCCCCCCCAGCCCCCATCCTGCCAGGGATGGATTTGGGGGGATCTCCTTCCCCTTCCCTCTGGCCCAAAGGCAAATGCCCTCCCTGTCCTTCTTCCTTTGCCCCCAGGCAGAAAAGAGAAGAGAAACAGCCAATTGGCCCTGGCAGGTGTGGGTGTGTGCAGGCTGTGGTTGAGTGGCTGAGAAGGGAGAGGAGGGGCTGGTGTTTGGGCAGAGTCCAGCAGGTGATGTCTTTCGTGTCTGGCAAGGCAAGGCAAAGAGGAGCTTCTGTGCTGATGCTGTCACTTGTTTTTTGTGTCTGTTGGAACTGGAACAAGGATGTTTGTCTGGGAAAAGTGCTGCCCCTTCCCCAGTCACATGTTCTTTCTATTTTACCAGCAGTCCTTGGTCGGCTCCACGACCATCCAGCTGTCAGTGTTCACGACCTACCCATCAACCCCTTCTCTTCTGGGCTCCTACACTTGCCAACCCTAAGCTGCTCCTAAGTTCTCTTGCTGTCAGTTCATAAAGACGTCTTGTCAAGTGTTACTGATTTAAAAACTAAACCCTGACATCTTTGTCTTTGCCAAAGATGTGTGTGAAAGGGCAGTGCTGGTGCAAAGCAGTGTTGAGCTTCACACTGGGTGACTTGACAGCTTCCTCTGCATCACCCATGCACCCCAAGTTTCTTTGAAAAGTACTTTTCACTCCAAATGTGACACCACATTAGCCTGTAGGACATCCTGTCCCCAAATGGATAACTGTAAATATTAATAATAAAAAAGTGAGCCCCTCCATTATTCAAGAAAAGCTTGTATCTCTGTACTAAAAGCATCCAAGGGTCATGTCCCCCAGTTTTCTATCTGACAAGGGTTTGGAGGGGCTGCTTTGTGCAGGGAACCCTTGGGGGCCCCTTGCAGATGGGTGGGGCTGCACTCTGGGGGTGTGGGGCTTTGGTTCTTTGGTTGCCAGGGGCCACTGTGAGTCACTGAGCCGGGGTGGGGACAATGGGCAGGGCTGGCTGGGACAGGCTGTGGCGCCTGTGACATAAAAGGGAAGTGTCCTCGTGGGGCAGCTCTGCAGGGCCCATCAGGGGATGCTGCCCAGTGCAGCCTGTGCTGTGGGGAGCGCGCACACAGGGAGAGGCTGGGCCGGACGAGGGCCGGGGCAGCAAGGCTGCCCCAGGGAGTGGGTTCTGCCCCTGCCTGCAGGGCCCAGCCCCTGGCAGGAGCGCCTTGGGCAGGGCCCGGTGCTGCTGCTGGGGCAGGGGGTGAGGCCTTGCTGCCTACCAGCCCCTGTCCTTGCTGCACCACATCCCCGAGGCTCCCGTCCCCGCTCCCCCAGTGCCAGCTCCCTCCTTCCCAGTCCCAGCCAACCTCTTCTCTGTGTCCTCCTGCAGACCATGGCTTTCACAGTATTCCTTTTGGTGCTTGTGCAAAGCATCATCCAGTCCCTGCAGTCTTTTCCAAGCTGAAGGACTCTTGGATTCTGTGATCGTGTGCTGGATTCAGCTGGGTCCGTGTTAGCAGCATTAGTTTGCTCCCAAAGTTTCCTCGCTGTCAGCTCTTGTGGCCTAAGGCTTGAGCTCCTTTAGCTCCTTGTGCTGAGCTGCTGATGGGAAGCAGCGAGCAGATTCATGGTTTTCCCTGTAGAACAGTGAGGGGGAAGGTGTGGTCAAGTGGGAAGAGGAGTACTGTTTGTGTGTGGCCTCCTATGTGGCCTTGGCGCCTTTGAGGGGCTTGAAGGAGAAAAGAGCTTTGTTAAAGTGAGAAGTGAAATAGTGTGTTGGCTGTGGGAATGGGAAGGGAAAGAGGAATGGAAAGGCATCTGCTGAT
>NW_024105133.1:0-48389 GCF_003945595.2 Pipra filicauda
CCTTTCTTTAGCCAGGGACTGCAACACAGACAAAATCAAGGGGCTCTTTGACCTGGGCAGGCTCCCAGCATTTTCAGCCTTCCTTAACAGGGCATTCTCACCCTCTGAAAAGCTGAAAGGCTTTAACAGCTGGAGACGCGCCTGCAGCTGTGCAGATTAATGTCCTTTCTTTTAGGAAACGAAGGGGGGGTTTTCCTGTTGTGAGCCTAAATACCGAGTCTACTCTGCTTTTTCAATCAGGTGACGAAGCTTATGGAAAAAAAGACCAAAGGCCTCGAGGTGAGTCCATTCTACCCAGTTCTGCTTTTCTGGGATCGGGTTGGTAAAATCACGTGAAATTCTGAAAAGCTTCTCTCCGTGTTTTCTAGTTGGTTTTTTCAGCCTTGGTGTAAGTTTCATGTAGAAAAGGGCATAGAATTGTTAGAACAGAGAAACACGACTTTCTCGGGAGAGATGGAAGAAAAGGCTGCTGATTCCAGTTCTGCTTTTCTTGTCTTCTGTTAGACTGTCATTTTCTCTCCCCTACTCTTCAAACAGGCAGCAATTAATTGCTCTGCTGAAGAGTTTGCTGTACTAAGTGTCTGTCAAATCGATGCCTTCAACTCAAGATAGCACCTGCTCCTTAGTTACAAAAAGCTCCTCACAGGAATTTTTCAGGCGTGCCCATAAACCTCCTGGCTGTTTGTTTGGGAGTACAGGGTTTTCTCGTCTGTAACAGAATAGTCGTGGCATTTGCTATGGAATGCTGGTGGCAATCTAGTCAGAAGAGGCCCCCGTGCTTCACTAATTTTGCCTTTTTGTTGTTCAGGGTGACTTCTTTCCAGGGATGTTCTTCTTGACCCCCCGGGGCAAACGGAGGTGTCAGCGTCAGGAGCCATCCTAACTGAGGCCCTGGTAGGTCAGTGCTTTTTGTGTGACCGGACGGTGAAGCTGTCTGTGGGAATGACCTGGCTAGTGCTCGGTGTGGTCCTAATTAAGGGGTCTTTTACTCCGTGTTCCCAGGCTCCCTGTTTTCCCTTCGGTCGCCGTGGGTGTGACGGCCGCCCTCTGGCAGGACTAACCCGTGGCCTTTTCTGTTCCAACGTGCTGTGCTGTGCGTGCTGTGTGTGCCTGCAGGTAAGAAAAGCGGTGGGAGTGCAGTCCTCTGCTTTGCTCGCTTGTGCTCTCTTGGGGAAGTGATTTGGAGGGGAATCCAAGAGCGATTTGGTTTGAAGGGGGACTTCAAAGGCCAGCTGCTTCCGTGGGCAGGGACACCTTCCGCTCTCAATCCCCGGCTGGATGATCCCAGTACCGTCCAGGACGGCCTGGGACACTTGCCAGGGATGGGGGCCGCTCGCTTCCCTGGGGCGTGTGCTCTAATATATCTGCACCTTGGATCCTGAAAACTGTCTCAGCGGTTTTGTTCACGATGGAAGCAGGACCGGGTGTGACGAGTGAGAGGACTGCCTTTCGTTTTGCATAGGGAAATAATTCTCCTTTGAAGCCAAATGGATTCAGGTTTGCACGAGTCTTGTCTGCCTTATGTTTGAATTGCTTTCTATTCTAGGCAGTTGTTTTAAATTAAACTTTTATTTTGTGTCTCCCCCCCAGTATCCTGTCCAAGACAAAGCTACCTTTCCTCGTGGGAATGGACTGGCCGGGCTTTGGCAGTCTGGCCCCTCGAAAGCCTTAAGTGACCTCTTCCAACAGGGGAAGACTGAAGCAAGCGGTGCCAGACAGAACTGGAGTTTCTGGAGAATAAAAGCTGGAAGCGTGCCCCCGAAAATCCCCCCGGCTGGTCAGCGGTCTGACTTGCACGGACCGGTGGCCTTGGCCAGGAGCGGTCCTGCGGGAAGCGCCTTTGCCCAGGCTGTAATGTTAATTTCCATTGGATGCTTGGCAAAGCCCCCCTGGGTGAGCCCCAGTGCCTGGCAGGAGCGGAGCGGGCTTCCAGGGAGGTATTCACCTGGTCAGCGGCAGGAGCCATCCTAACTGAGGCCTCGGTGAGTGCTTTTTGTGTGACGGGACAGTGAAGCTGTGGGAATGACCTGGCTAGTGCTCGGTGTGGTCCTAATTAAGGTGTCTTTTACTCCGTGTTCCCAGGCTCCCTGTTTTCCTTCGGTCGCCGTGGGTGTGCCGGACGCCTCTGGCAGGACTAACCCCGTGGCTTTTCTGTCCAACGTGCTGTGCTGTGCTGTGCTGTGCTGTGTGTGCCTGCAGGTAAGAAAAGCGGGGAGTGCAGTCCCTCTGCTTTGCTCGCTGTGTCTCTTGGGGAGCGATTTTGGAGGGGAATCCCAGAGCGATTTGGTTTGAAGGGGACCTTCAAAGGCCAGCCTGCCTTCCGTGGGCAGGGACACCTTCCACTGTCCCCGGTTGCTGCGAGTCCCGTCCAGCCCGGCCTGGAACACTTGCAGGGATGGGGCAGGCTCAGCTTCCCTGGGTAGTGTGCTCTAATATCTCTCCACTGGCATCCTGAAAAATGTCGTCAGCGTGTTTTGTTGGACGCCGGTAAGCAGGACCCGGGTGAAGAGGACATTCTCTGAGGTGCTGGGAGAAGGAGGACTCGTGCGGGCACCTCCAGAGACAGCGGGAACGGGAGCGTGCTGCGGAGACGGAAAATTCCAGGGGGTGGGTGCCGAGAAATTTGTCCTTCCCTCGCCCTGTGCTCTGCACTCAGCAATGGGTCAAGTGCAGAAGTTTCCTGGGGACCCGGGGAAATGATGCCGGGTCTGCTAAGAAAAGTGGGGCCAAAGGAGCAGGACCTGGGTCTGCGAGCGTGGGAGAAACAAGGGCCGGGTCATCCTCTGCCTCCGGGAGGGCGGGCAGCAGGAAAGGCCACGGACTAAAGCACTGAAGTGCCGTTCCCCAGGGAGCCCCTGCCCAGCACTGAACTTGCTTGTGCACTTGCTGTCCCTTTCCCAGCGGAGCCGAAGCGTCGGGTGCGGGTGCCGGGGGCACGGAGCTGCCAAGGACAAACTGGGAGGGTGTTTGCGAGGGAAGGGGGCAGAAGGAGCTCTTGACGTGCTTTTTTTCCTTCTTCATCCCCCAGAATTGCCACGGGAGGAAATACTTCAGAGGGGCTTCCCTCCGGATAAGCCCTGAATGTGCCAGGAGGTTTCAGCCGGGAGGAAAGGAGCTGTGGAAGAAAAGCAGCCTAAAAATAGCCAGCGGGGATCATCAGGTTTTCCAGCCAAGAAGCACAAGGAGAGAGATGAGGGAATGGGGTTCCAATTCCTAATGATTTGGTGGGTGCAGGAATGATTTGTGTGTGTTTTCCAGTGCCTTTTGCTTCCCGAGATGGTTTTAAAATGATGGCTTTAGCAATCAACTAAATCGGAGATGTTGTTTCTGGGAGGAAATGGTGCCAAATAAATGCAGAGTTTTGGGTCAGGTTTTGGGATGATTTGGGTCAGGTTTTGGGGTCAGTTTGGGGTCACTGTTTGGGGTGATTGGGGTCAGTTTTGGGTCAGGTTTTGGGATGATTTGGGTCAGGTTTTGGGGTCAGTTTTGGGTCAGCTTTTGGGGTGATTTGGGTCGGTTTTGGGTCAATTTTTGGGGAGCACTGGGTGTTCCTGGGGGTTGTTGGGGAGCACTGGGTGTTTACTGGGGAGCACTGGGAGAGAAGATGAAAAATAAAGAGAATAAAAAATAAACGAAATAAAAAAATGAAACATAAAAAACAAAAGAAAATTAAAAAAAAAAAAAGGCAAAAAAACTAAAAAGGAAATAAAATGAAAATGAAATAAAAGAGAAAAAAAAAAAAGAAAAAAAAAAAGAAACCCCTTCTTGGGCACCCCGTTTCCTCTCCTCCCGCCCCCCGACCCGTAAATTGCGGGGTCATCACCCCTCAAATGTGAGACGGGGATCCCAAAATGCGGGTGGGGGAACCCCAGGGAGCCGAAAAAGCGGAGGGGGAGCCGCAGTAAGAAAGCGAAGCCGGGCGGTCGGGCGGCGGGGTGTGGGGGGGCAGGCAAGGTGGCGACGGCGGCGCGTGCGCAGTCGTTGGCAAGACGCCGGCGATCACGTGGTAAGTAAGGGCAGCCAGGAGCGGGACCGGCGACGCATGCGCAGTGGCTCTCGTGGCGGTGCAGCGCTCCCCGCTCGAGTTAAGGGCCGGTTCCGGCGGCAGGGCGGGACTGGCGGTCTCCCGTCTCTGGCGGGGTGTGTGTGGGGGGAATAACGTGAAGATTTTTTGGGGTGAAAGCGCAGAAATTAGCGAGGAGGGCCGGTAATTTGGGTAAACTCGGTCACCGGAAGTAGAGAGCGACCGGAAGTCCTCCAAGGCCCCGGCCCGGCAGTCCGCCAAGCCCACAGTAAAGATGGCGCCGCCAAAACCGGAACGACCACACTAAAGATGGCGGCCCCGGCCCGGAAGTTCGCCCCGACGCCACACTCAAGATGGCGCCGCCAGGACCGGAACTTAGCCGAGGCCACACTCAAGAGGGCGGCGAGAGGCCCCCGCCCTGGCCTCAGAGAGGCGTCTATCCTGTTGCCTGACCTCCGCCGCGACCCGGACCCCCGCCCCGCGCCCGCAGCGCCGTCTCGCCGCGCCGCTTCCCGCTGTGGGGACGGGGCGGGGCGCTCGGCGGCGCCGGGCGCGGGCGGCAGGTTCGCGGGCGGCGGCAGGCACCGGCGCGGGCAGACCCCTCTCGTGCCGCGGCGCGCCGCGCACGCGCGACGATCCCACGCGGTCGCCGTCCTCCCGCCCCGTTCCGCCCCGTTCCGCCCCGTTCCGCCCCGTTCCGCTCCGCTCCCGGTCGGTCCCGCCGTGCCCCGGAGATGCTGTCGGGGCTGCGCCGCCGCCTCCCCCCCCCCCGGAAGCGACCCACGGCGGCAGATCCGACGGAGATCGTCCCCGGGGTAAGCCGGGCGCGGCGGGTGGGCGCGGCCGCTCTTCTGCCTCTCCCGCGGCCATCGGGGACTGCAGGCCGGGGAAGCGACAGGCAAGTTTCCCGCCTCTGCGGAGACACTCGCACCTGCGTGCCGCCGCAGGGCCGGGTTCGGATGTGCCCTGGCATTGCACACGCACCACACCCCCCCGCGGGGAGGGTCTGCGCTGCCTCGGGGACCCTGTCTGTGCTGCCGGGAGAGAGAAATCCTTTGGGAAGCTGGGCTGGAAACAGCAACTCTGTGAACTGCGCAGCTTTTCCTAGGCAAGGGCAGGTTTTAGGGAAGAAAGGCCCGGACGCGCGAAAGGCGCCGCGGGTCTCGCCAAGGGGGGGGGGGCGCGCGGCTGCAGCGCCGCGCGCGGCTGCAGTGCCGCTCCCGGCCGTGTCCGCCAGGCGGCGACTGTGAGGCAGGGCCCGGCGCTCGGGGGCGCTCTCGCAAGCGACGCTTGCCCTGGGAAAGCGGCGGGCTTTGGGCCCTGCCGGCCTTCCCCCGCAGTGCCCGGGCTGGCCCAGCGCCTGGCAAAACCTCGTAGGGAAAAGGCAAGCAACACCTGCGGTGGTTCTGCCCTTTCTTTAGCCAGGCACTGGAACACAGACAAAATCAAGGGGCTCTTTGACCTGGGCAGGCTCCCAGCATTTTTCAGCCTTCCTTAGCAGGGCATTCTCACCCTCTGAAAAGCTGAAAGGCTTTAACAGCTGGAGACGCGCCTGCAGCTGTGCAGATTAATGTCCTTTCTTTTCGGAAACGAAGGGGAAGTTTTCCTGTTGTGAGCCTAAATACCGAGTCTACTCTGCTTTTTCAATCAGGTGACGAAGCTTATGGAAAAAAAGACCAAAGGCCTCGAGGTGAGTCCATTCTACCCAGTTCTGCTTTTCTGGGATCGGGTTGGGGAAATCACGTGAAATTCTGAAAAGCTTCTCTCCGTGTTTTCTAGTTGTTTTTTCAGCCTTGGTGTAAGTTTCATGTAGAAAGGGGCATAGAATTGTTAGAACAGAGAAACACGACTTTCTCGGGAGAGATGGAAGAAAAGGCTGCTGATTCCAGTTCTGCTTTTCTTGTCTTCTGTTAGACTGTCATTTTCTCTCCCCTACTGTTCAAACAGGCCGCAATTAATTGCTCTGCTGAAGAGTTTGCTGTACTAAGTGTCTGTCAAATCGATGCCTTCAACTCAAGATAGCACCTGCTCCTTAGTTACAAAAAGCTCCTCGCAGGAAATTTTCAGGCGTGCCCATAAACCTCCTGGCTGTTTGTTTGGGAGTACAGGGTTTTCTCGTCTGTAACAGAATAGTCGTGGCATTTGCTATGGAATGCTGGTGGCAATCTAGTCAGAAGAGGCCCCCGTGCTTCACTACTTTTGCCTTTTTGTTGTTCAGGGTGACTTCTTCCCAGGGATGTTCTTCTTGACCCCCCGGGGCAAACGGAGGTGTCAGCGTCAGGAGCCATCCTAACTGAGGCCCTGGTAGGTCAGTGCTTTTTGTGTCACCGGACGGTGAAGCTGTCTGTGGGAATGACCTGGCTAGTGCTCGGTGTGGTCCTAATTAAGGTGTCTTTTACTCCGTGTTCCCAGGCTCCCTCTTTCCCTTCTGTCGCCGTGGGTGTGCCGGACGCCTCTGGCAGGACTAACCCCGTGGCTTTTCTGTCCAACGTGCTGTGCTGTGCTGTGCTGTGTGTGCCTGCAGGTAAGAAAAGCGGGGAGTGCAGTCCCTCTGCTTTGCTCGCTGTGTCTCTTGGGGAGGGATTTTGGAGGGGAATCCCAGAGCGATTCGGTTTGAAGGGGACCTTCAAAGGCCAGCCTGCCTTCCGTGGGCAGGGACACCTTCCGCTCTCATCCCCGGCTGGCTGCTCCCAGTCCCGTCCAGCCCGGCCTGGAACACTTGCAGGGATGGGGCAGGCTCAGCTTCCCTGGGCAGTGTGCTCTAATATCTCTGCACTGGCATCCTGAAAAATGTCGTCAGCGTGTTTTGTTCAACGATGGTAAGCAGGACCCGGGTGAAGAGGACATTCTGTTAGGTGCAGAGGGAAATAATTCTCCTTTGAAGCCAAATGGATTCAGATTTGCACGAGTCTTGTCTGCCTTATGTTTGAATTGCTTCCTATTCTAGGCAGTTGTTTTAAATTAAACTTTTATTTTGTGTCTCCCCCCCAGTATCGTGTCCAAGACAAAGCTACCTTTCCTCGTGGGAATGGACCGGCCGGGCTTTGGCAGTCTGGCCCCTCGAAAGCCTTAAGTGACCTCTTCCAACAGGGGAAGACTGAAGCAAGCGGTGCCAGACAGAACTGGAGTTTCTGGAGAATAAAAGCTGGAAGCGTGCCCCCGAAAATCCCCCCGGGTGGTCAGTGGTCTGACTTGCACGGACCGGTGGCCTCGGCCAGGAGCGGTCCTGCGGGAAGCGCCTTTGCCCAGGCTGTAATTTTAATTTCCATGGGATGCTTGGCAAAGCCCCCCTGGGTGAGCCCCAGTGCCTGGCAGGAGCGGAGCGGGCTTCCAGGGAGGTATTCACCTGGTCAGCGGCAGGAGCCATCCTACCTGAGGCCTCAGTGAGTGCTTTTTGTGTGACGGGACAGTGAAGCTGTGGGAATGACCTGGCTAGTGCTCGGTGTGGTCCTAATTAAGGTGTCTTTTACTCCGTGTTCCCAGGCTCCCTGTTTTCCTTCGGTCGCCGTGGGTGTGCCGGACGCCTCTGGCAGGACTAACCCCGTGGCTTTTCTGTCCAACGTGCTGTGCTGTGCTGTGCTGTGTGTGCCTGCAGGCAAGAAAAGCTGGGAGTGCAGTCCCTCTGCTTTGCTCGCTGTGTCTCTTGGGGAGCGATTTTGGAGGGGAATCCCAGAGCGATTTGGTTTGAAGGGCACCTTCAAAGGCCAGCCTGCCTTCCGTGGGCAGGGACACCTTCCACTGTCCCCGGTTGCTGCGAGTCCCGTCCAGCCCGGCCTGGACCACTTGCAGGGATGGGGCAGGCTCAGCTTCCCTGGGCAGTGTGCTCTAATATCTCTCCACTGGCATCCTGAAAAATGTCGTCAGCGTGTTTTGTTGGACACCGGTAAGCAGGACCTGGTTGAAGAGGACATTCTCTGAGGTGCTGGGAGAAGGAGGACTCGTGCGGGCACCTCCAGAGACAGCGGGAACGGGAGCGTGCTGCGGAGAAGGAAAATTCCAGGGGGTGGGTGCCAGGAAATTTGTCCTTCCCTCGCCCTGTGCTCTGCACTCAGCAATGGGTCAAGTGCAGAAGTTTCCTGGGGACCCTGGGAAATGATGCCGGGTCTGCTAAGAAAAGTGGGGCCAAAGGAGCAGGACCTGGGTCTGCGAGAGTGGGAGAAACAAGGGCCGGGTCATCCTCTGCCTCCGGGAGGGAGGGCAGCAGGAAAGGCCACGGACTAAAGCACTGAAGTGCCGTTCCCCAGGGAGCCCCTGCCCAGCACTGAACTTGCTTGTGCACTTGCTGTCCCTTTCCCAGCGGAGCCGAAGCGTCGGGTGCGGGCGCCGGGGGCATGGAGCTGCCAAGGACAAACTGGGAGGGTGTTTGCGAGGGAAGGGGGGAGAAGGAGCTCTTGACGTGCTTTTTTTCCTTCTTCATCCCACAGAATTGCCACGGGAGGAAATACTTCAGAGGGGCTTCCCTCCGGATAAGCCCTGAATGTGCCAGGAGGTTTCAGCCGGGAGGAAAGGAGCTGTGGAAGAAAAGCAGCCTAAAAATAGCCAGCGGGGATCATCAGGTTTTCCAGCCAAGAAGCACAAGGAGAGAGATGAGGGAATGGGTTTCCAATTCCTAATGATTTGGTGGGTGCAGGAATGATTTGTGTGTGTTTTCCAGTGCCTTTTGATTCCTGAGATGGTTTTAAAATGATGGCTTTAGCAATCAACTAAATCGGAGCTGTTGTTTCTGGGAGGAAATGGTGCCAAATAAATGCAGAGTTTTGGGTCAGGTTTTGGGATGATTTGGGTCAGGTTTTGGGGTCAGTTTGGGGTCACTGTTTGGGGTGATTGGGGTCAGTTTTGGGTCAGGTTTTGGGATGATTTGGGTCAGGTTTTGGGGTCAGTTTTGGGTCAGCTTTTGGGGTGATTTGGGTCGGTTTTGGGTCAATTTTTGGGGAGCACTGGGTGTTCCTGGGGGTTGTTGGGGAGCACTGGGTGTTTACTGGGGAGCACTGGGAGGGAAGATGAAAAATAAAGAGAATAAAAAATAAACGAAATAAAAAAATGAAACATAAAAAACAAAAGAAAATTAAAAAAAAAAAAGGCAAAAAAACTAAAAAGGAAATAAAATGAAAATGAAATAAAAGAGAAAAAAAAAGAAAAAAAAAAAGAAACCCCTTCTTGGGCACCCCGTTTCCTCTCCTCCCGCCCCCCGACCCGTAAATTGCGGGGTCATCACCCCTCAAATGTGAGACGGGGATACCAAAATGCGGGTGGGGGAACCCCAGGGAGCCGAAAAAGCGGAGGGGGAGCCGCAGTAAGAAAGCGAAGCCGGGCGGTCGGGCGGCGGGGGGGGGGGGGGCAGGCAAGGTGGCGACGGCGGCGCGTGCGCAGTCGTTGGCAAGACGCCGGCGATCACGTGGTAAGTAAGGGCAGCCAGGAGCGGCGGGACCGGCGACGCATGCGCAGTGGCTCTCGTGGCGGTGCAGCGCTCCCCGCTCGAGTAAAGGGCCGGTTCCGGCGGCAGGGCGGGACTGGCGGTCTCCCGTCTCTGGCGGGGTGTGTGTGGGGGGAATAACGTGAAGATTTTTTGGGGTGAAAGCGCAGAAATTAGCGAGGAGGGCCGGTAATTTGGGTAAACTCGGTCACCGGAAGTAGAGAGCGACCGGAAGTCCTCCAAGGCCCCGGCCCGGCAGTCCGCCCAGCCCACAGTAAAGATGGCGCCGCCAGGACCGGAACGACCACACTAAAGATGGCGGCCCCGGCCCGGAAGTTCGCCCCGACGCCACACTCAAGATGGCGCCGCCAGGACCGGAACTTAGCCGAGGCCACACTCAAGATGGCGGCGAGAGGCCCCCGCCCTGGCCTCAGAGAGGCGTCTATCCTGTTGCCTGACCTCCGCCGCGACCCGGACCCCCGCCCCGCGCCCGCAGCGCCGTCTCGCCGCGCCGCTTCCCGCTGTGGGGACGGGGCGGGGCGCTCGGCGGCGCCGGGCGCGGGCGGCAGGTTCGCGGGCGGCGGCAGGCACCGGCGCGGGCAGACCCCTCTCGCGCCGCGGCGCGCCGCGCACGCGCGACGATCCCACGCGGTCGCCGTCCTCCCGCCCCGTTCCGCCCCCGTTCCGCTCCGCTCCGCTCCGCTCCCGGTCGGTCCCGCCGTGCCCCGGAGATGCTGTCGGGGCTGCGCCGCCGCCTCCCCCCCCCCCCGGAAGCGACCCACGGCGGCAGATCCGACGTCGGGCTCTGCAGGAGATCGTCGCCGGGGTAAGCGGGGGCCCGGCGGGGGGGCGGCGGCCGCTCTTCTGCCTCTCCCGCGGCCAGCGGGGCCTGCAGGCAGGGGAAGCGACGGGCAGCTTTCTCGCCTCTGCGGAGAAACTTGCACCTGCGTGCCGCCGCAGGGCCGGGTTCGGCTGTGCCCTGGCATTGCACACGCACCACACCCCCCCGCGGGGAGGGTCTGCGCTGCCTCGGGGACCCTGTCTGTGCTGCCGGGAGAGAGAAATCCTTTGGGAAGCTGGGCTGGAAACAGCAACTCTGTGAACTGCTCAGCTTTTCCTAGGCAAGGGCAGGTTTTAGGGAAGAAAGGCCCGGACGCGCGAAAGGCGCCGCGGGTCTCGCCAAGGGGGGGGGGGGCGCGCGGCTGCAGTGCCGCTCCCGGCCGTGTCCGCCAGGCGGCGACTGTGAGGCAGGGCCCGGCGCTCGGGGGCGCTCTGGCAAGCGACGCTTGCCCTGGGAAAGCGGCGGGCTTTGGCCACTGCCGGCCTTCCCCCGCAGTGCCCGGGCTGGCCCAGCGCCTGGCAAAACCTCGTAGGGAAAAGGCAAGCAACACCTGCGGTGGTTCTGCCCTTTCTTTAGCCAGGGACTGGAACACAGACAAAATCAAGGGGCTCTTTGACCTGGGCAGGCTCCCAGCATTTTTCAGCCTTCCTTAGCAGGGCATTCTCACCCTCTGAAAAGCTGAAAGGCTTTAACAGCTGGAGACGCGCCTGCAGCTGTGCAGATTAATGTCCTTTCTTTTAGGAAACGAAGGGGAAGTTTTCCTGTTGTGAGCCTAAATACCGAGTCTACTCTGCTTTTTCAATCAGGTGACGAAGCTTATGGAAAAAAAGACCAAAGGCCTCGAGGTGAGTCCATTCTACCCAGTTCTGCTTTTCTGGGATCGGGTTGGGAAAATCACGTGAAATTCTGAAAAGCTTCTCTCCGTGTTTTCTAGTTGTTTTTTCAGCCTTGGTGTAAGTTTCATGTAGAAAAGGGCATAGAATTGTTAGAACAGAGAAACACGACTTTCTCGGGAGAGATGGAAGAAAAGGCTGCTGATTCCAGTTCTGCTTTTCTTGTCTTCTGTTAGACTGTCATTTTCTCTCCCCTACTCTTCAAACAGGCAGCAATTAATTGCTCTGCTGAAGAGTTTGCTGTACTAAGTGTCTGTCAAATCGATGCCTTCAACTCAAGATAGCACCTGCTCCTTAGTTACAAAAAGCTCCTCACAGGAAATTTTCAGGCGTGCCCATAAACCTCCTGGCTGTTTGTTTGGGAGTACAGGGTTTTCTCGTCTGTAACAGAATAGTCGTGGCATTTGCTATGGAATGCTGGTGGCAATCTAGTCAGAAGAGGCCCCCGTGCTTCACTAATTTTGCCTTTTTGTTGTTCAGGGTGACTTCTTCCCAGGGATGTTCTTCTTGACCCCCCGGGGCAAACGGAGGTGTCAGCGTCAGGAGCCATCCTAACTGAGGCCCTGGTAGGTCAGTGCTTTTTGTGTGACCGGACGGTGAAGCTGTCTGTGGGAATGACCTGGCTAGTGCTCGGTGTGGTCCTAATTAAGGTGTCTTTTACTCCGTGTTCCCAGGCTCCCTCTTTCCCTTCGGTCGCCGTGGGTGTGCCGGACGCCTCTGGCAGGACTAACCCCGTGGCTTTTCTGTCCAACGTGCTGTGCTGTGCTGTGTGTGTGCCTGCAGGTAAGAAAAGCGGGGAGTGCAGTCCCTCTGCTTTGCTCGCTGTGTCTCTTGGGGAGTGATTTTGGAGGGGAATCCCAGAGCGATTTGGTTTGAAGGGGACCTTCAAAGGCCAGCCTGCCTTCCGTGGGCAGGGACACCTTCCGCTCTCATCCCCGGCTGGATGCTCCCAGTCCCGTCCAGCCCGGCCTGGAACACTTGCAGGGATGGGGCAGGCTCAGCTTCCCTGGGCAGTGTGCTCTAATATCTCTCCACTGGCATCCTGAAAAATGTCGTCAGCGTGTTTTGTTCAACGATGGTAAGCAGGACCCGGGTGAAGAGGACATTCTGTTAGGTGCAGAGGGAAATAATTCTCCTTTGAAGCCAAATGGATTCAGATTTGCACGAGTCTTGTCTGCCTTATGTTTGAATTGCTTTCTATTCTAGGCAGTTGTTTTAAATTAAACTTTTATTTTGTGTCTCCCCCCCAGTATCCTGTCCAAGACAAAGCTACCTTTCCTCGTGGGAATGGACCGGCCGGGCTTTGGCAGTCTGGCCCCTCGAAAGCCTTAAGTGACCTCTTCCAACAGGGGAAGACTGAAGCAAGCGGTGCCAGACAGAACTGGAGTTTCTGGAGAATAAAAGCTGGAAGCGTGCCCCCGAAAATCCCCCCGGCTGGTCAGCGGTCTGACTTGCACGGACCGGTGGCCTTGGCCAGGAGCGGTCCTGCGGGAAGCGCCTTTGCCCAGGCTGTAATTTTAATTTCCATTGGATGCTTGGCAAAGCCCCCCTGGGTGAGCCCCAGTGCCTGGCAGGAGCGGAGCGGGCTTCCAGGGAGGTATTCACCTGGTCAGCGTCAGGAGCCATCCTAACTGAGGCCTCGGTGAGTGCTTTTTGTGTGACTGGGACAGTGAAGCTGTCTGTGGGAATGACCCGGCTATTGCTCGGTGTGGTCCTAATTAAGGTGTCTTTTACTCCGTGTTCCCAGGCTCCCTGTTTTCCTTCGGTCGCCGTGGGTGTGCCGGACGCCTCTGGCAGGACTAACCCTGTGGCTTTTCTGTCCAACGTGCTGTGCTGTGTGTGCCTGCAGGTAAGAAAAGCGGGGAGTGCAGTCCCTCTGCTTTGCTTGCTGTGTCTCTTGGGTAGTGATTTTGGAGGGGAATCCCAGAGCGATTTGGTTTGAAGGGGACCTTCAAAGGCCAGCCTGTCTTCCGTGGGCAGGGACACCTTCCACTGTCCCCGGTTGCTCCCAGTCCCGTCCAGCCTGGCCTGGAACACTTGCAGGGATGGGGCAGGCTCAGCTTCCCTGGGCAGTGTGCTCTAATATCTCTCCACTGGCATCCTGAAAAATGTTGTCAGCGTGTTTTGTTGGACGCCGGTAAGCAGGACCCGGGTGAAGAGGACATTCTCTGAGGTGCTGGGAGAAGGAGGACTCGTGCGGGCACCTCCAGAGACAGCGGGAACGGGAGCGTGCTGCGGAGAAGGAAAATTCCAGGGGGTGGGTGCCGAGAAATTTGTCCTTCCCTCGCCCTGTGCTCTGCACTCAGCAATGGGTCAAGTGCAGAAGTTTCCTGGGGACCCTGGGAAATGATGCCGGGTCTGCTAAGAAAAGTGGGGCCAAAGGAGCAGGACCTGGGTCTGCGAGCGTGGGAGAAACAAGGGATGGGTCATCCTCTGCCTCCGGGAGGGAGGGCAGCAGGAAAGGCCACGGACTAAAGCACTGAAGTGCCCTTCCCCAGGGAGCCCCTGCCCAGCACTGGACTTGCTTCTGCACTTGCTGTCCCTTTCCCAGCGGAGCCGAAGCGTCGGGTGCGGGTGCCGGGGGCACGGAGCTGCCAAGGACAAACTGGGAGGGTGTTTGCGAGGGAAGGGGGCAGAAGGAGCTCTTGACGTGCTTTTTTTCCTTCTTCATCCCACAGAATTGCCACGGGAGGAAATACTTCAGAGGGGCTTCCCTCCGGATAAGCCCTGAATGTGCCAGGAGGTTTCAGCCGGGAGGAAAGGAGCTGTGGAAGAAAAGCAGCCTAAAAATAGCCAGCGGGGATCATCAGGTTTTCCAGCCAAGAAGCACAAGGAGAGAGATGAGGGAATGGGGTTCCAATTCCTAATGATTTGGTGGGTGCAGGAATGATTTGTGTGTGTTTTCCAGTGCCTTTTGCTTCCCGAGATGGTTTTAAAATGATGGCTTTAGCAATCAACTAAATCGGAGATGTTGTTTCTGGGAGGAAATGGTGCCAAATAAATGCAGAGTTTTGGGTCAGGTTTTGGGATGATTTGGGTCAGGTTTTGGGGTCAGTTTGGGGTCACTGTTTGGGGTGATTGGGGTCAGTTTTGGGTCAGGTTTTGGGATGATTTGGGTCAGGTTTTGGGGTCAGTTTTGGGTCAGCTTTTGGGGTGATTTGGGTCGGTTTTGGGTCAATTTTTGGGGAGCACTGGGTGTTCCTGGGGGTTGTTGGGGAGCACTGGGTGTTTACTGGGGAGCACTGGGAGAGAAGATGAAAAATAAAGAGAATAAAAAATAAACGAAATAAAAAAATGAAACATAAAAAACAAAAGAAAATTAAAAAAAAAAAGGCAAAAAAACTAAAAAGGAAATTAAAATGAAAATGAAATAAAAGAGAAAAAAAAAAAGAAAAAGAAAAAAAAAAAGAAACCCCTTCTTGGGCACCCCGTTTCCTCTCCTCCCGCCCCCCGACCCGTAAATTGCGGGGTCATCACCCCTCAAATGTGAGACGGGGATCCCAAAATGCGGGTGGGGGAACCCCAGGGAGCCGAAAAAGCGGAGGGGGAGCCGCAGTAAGAAAGCGAAGCCGGGCGGTCGGGCGGCGGGGTGGGGGGGGGCAGGCAAGGTGGCGACGGCGGCGCGTGCGCAGTCGTTGGCAAGACGCCGGCGATCACGTGGTAAGTAAGGGCAGCCAGGAGCGGGACCGGCGACGCATGCGCAGTGGCTCTCGTGGCGGTGCAGCGCTCCCCGCTCGAGTTAAGGGCCGGTTCCGGCGGCAGGGCGGGACTGGCGGTCTCCCGTCTCTGGCGGGGTGTGTGTGGGGGGAATAACGTGAAGATTTTTTGGGGTGAAAGCGCAGAAATTAGCGAGGAGGGCCGGTAATTTGGGTAAACTCGGTCACCGGAAGTAGAGAGCGACCGGAAGTCCTCCAAGGCCCCGGCCCGGCAGTCCGCCAAGCCCACAGTAAAGATGGCGCCGCCAGGACCGGAACGACCACACTAAAGATGGCGGCCCCGACCCGGAAGTTCGCCCCGACGCCACACTCAAGATGGCGCCGCCACGACCGGAACTTAGCCGAGGCCACACTAAAGATGGCGGCGAGAGGCCCCCTCGCCTCAGAGAGGCGTCTATCCTGTTGTCTGACCTCCGCCGCGACCCGGACCCCCGCCCCGCGCCCGCAGCGCCGTCTCGCCGCGCCGCTTCCCGCTGTGGGGACGGGGCGGGGGGGTCGGCGGCGCCGGGCGCGGGCGGCAGGTTCGCGGGCGGCGGCAGGCACCGGCGCGGGCAGACCCCTCTCGCGCCGCGGCGCGCGGCGCACGCGCGACGATCCCGGGCGGCCGCGGCGCGAACCCCGGCCGCCCCGTTCCGTTCCGTTCCGCTCCGCTCCGCTCCGCTCCGCTCCGGGTCGGTCCCGCCGTGCCCCGGAGATGCTGTCGGGGCTGCGCCGCCGCCTTCCCCCCCCGGAAGCGACCCACGGCGGCAGATCCGACGTCGGGCTCTGCAGGAGATCGTCGCCGGGGTAAGCGGGGGCCCGGCGGTGGGGCGGCGGCCGCTCTTCTGCCTCTCCCGCGGCCAGCGGGGCCTGCAGGCAGGGGAAGCGACGGGCAGCTTTCTCGCCTCTGCGGAGAAACTTGCACCTGCGTGCCGCCGCAGGGCCGGGTTCGGATGTGCCCTGGCATTGCACACGCACCCCACCCCCCCGCGGGGAGGGTCTGCGCTGCCTCGGGGACCCTGTCTGTGCTGCCGGGAGAGAGAAATCCTTTGGGAAGCTGGGCTGGAAACAGCAACTCTGTGAACTGCTCAGCTTTTCCTAGGCAAGGGCAGGTTTTAGGGAAGAAAGGCCCGGACGCGCGAAAGGCGCCGCGGGTCTCGCCAAGGAGGGGGGGGGGGGCGCGCGGCTGCAGTGCCGCTCCCGGCCGTGTCCGCCAGGCGGCGACTGTGAGGCAGGGCCCGGCGCTCGGGGGCGCTCTGGCAAGCGACGCTTGCCCTGGGAAAGCGGCGGCCTTTGGCCACTGCCGGCCTTCCCCCGCAGTGCCCGGGCTGGCCCAGCGCCTGGCAAAACCTCGTAGGGAAAAGGCAAGCAACACCTGCGGTGGTTCTGCCCTTTCTTTAGCCAGGGACTGGAACACAGACAAAATCAAGGGGCTCTTTGACCTGGGCAGGCTCCCAGCATTTTTCAGCCTTCCTTAGCAGGGCATTCTCACCCTCTGAAAAGCTGAAAGGCTTTAACAGCTGGAGACGCGCCTGCAGCTGTGCAGATTAATGTCCTTTCTTTTAGGAAACGAAGGGGAAGTTTTCCTGTTGTGAGCCTAAATACCGAGTCTACTCTGCTTTTTCAATCAGGTGACGAAGCTTATGGAAAAAAAGACCAAAGGCCTCGAGGTGAGTCCATTCTACCCAGTTCTGCTTTTCTGGGATCGGGTTGGGAAAATCACGTGAAATTCTGAAAAGCTTCTCTCCGTGTTTTCTAGTTGTTTTTTCAGCCTTGGTGTAAGTTTCATGTAGAAAAGGGCATAGAATTATTAGAACAGAGAAACACGACTTTCTCGGGAGAGATGGAAGAAAAGGCTGCTGATTCCAGTTCTGCTTTTCTTGTCTTCTGTTAGACTGTCATTTTCTCTCCCCTACTGTTCAAACAGGCAGCAATTAATTGCTCTGCTGAAGAGTTTGCTGTACTAAGTGTCTGTCAAATCGATGCCTTCAACTCAAGATAGCACCTGCTCCTTAGTTACAAAAAGCTCCTCACAGGAAATTTTCAGGCGTGCCCATAAACCTCCTGGCTGTTTGTTTGGGAGTACAGGGTTTTCTCGTCTGTAACAGAATAGTCGTGGCATTTGCTATGGAATGCTGGTGGCAATCTAGTCAGAAGAGGCCCCCGTGCTTCACTAATTTTGCCTCTTTGTTGTTCAGGGTGACTTCTTCCCAGGGATGTTCTTCTTGACCCCCCGGGGCAAACGGAGGTGTCAGCGTCAGGAGCCATCCTAACTGAGGCCCTGGTAGGTCAGTGCTTTTTGTGTGACCGGACGGTGAAGCTGTCTGTGGGAATGACCTGGCTAGTGCTCGGTGTGGTCCTAATTAAGGTGTCTTTTACTCCGTGTTCCCAGGCTCCCTCTTTCCCTTCGGTCGCCGTGGGTGTGCCGGACGCCTCTGGCAGGACTAACCCCGTGGTTTTTCTGTCCAACGTGCTGTGCTGTGCTGGGTGTGCCTGCAGGTAAGAAAAGCGGGGAGTGCAGTCCCTCTGCTTTGCTCGCTGTGTCTCTTGGGGAGTGATTTTGGAGGGGAATCCCAGAGCGATTTGGTTTGAAGGGGACCTTCAAAGGCCAGCCTGCCTTCCGTGGGCAGGGACACCTTCCACTGTCCCCGGTTGCTGCGAGTCCCGTCCAGCCCGGCCTGGGACACTTGCAGGGATGGGGCAGGCTCAGCTTCCCTGGGCAGTGTGCTCTAATATCTCTCCACTGGCATCCTGAAAAATGTCGTCAGCGTGTTTTGTTCAACGATGGTAAGCAGGACCCGGGTGAAGAGGACATTCTGTTAGGTGCAGAGGGAAATAATTCTCCTTTGAAGCCAAATGGATTCAGATTTGCACGAGTCTTGTCTGCCTTATGTTTGAATTGCTTTCTATTCTAGGCAGTTGTTTTAAATTAAACTTTTATTTTGTGTCTCCCCCCAGTATCCTGTCCAAGACAAAGCTACCTTTCCTCGTGGGAATGGACCGGCCGGGCTTTGGCAGTCTGGCCCCTCGAAAGCCTTAAGTGACCTCTTCCAACAGGGGAAGACTGAAGCAAGCGGTGCCAGACAGAACTGGAGTTTCTGGAGAATAAAAGCTGGAAGCGTGCCCCCGAACATCCCCCCGGCTGGTCAGCGGTCTGACTTGCACGGACCGGTGGCCTTGGCCAGGAGCGGTCCTGCGGGAAGCGCCTTTGCCCATGCTTTAATTGAATTTCCATGGATGCTTGGCAAAGCCCCCCTGGGTGAGCCCCAGTGCACTGGCAGGCGCGGATGCGGGCTCCAGGGAGGCGTATTCCACCTGGTCAGCGTCAGGAGCCCTTCCTTATGGGCCTCGGTTTGGAGTGCTTTTTGTGTGACTGGACAGTGGAAGCTTGGACTGGACCTGGCTAGTTGTCGGTGTGGTCCCTAAATTAAGGGTCTCTTTCCGTGTTCCCAGGCTCACCTGTTTCCTGCGTCGCCGTGGGTGTCGCCGACGGCCTTCGGCATGGGACTTACCCCGTGGCTTTTCTGTCCCAACGTGTGTGCCTGGCTGTGCTGTGTGTGCCTGCAGGTAAGAAAAGCTGGGAGTGCAGTCCCTCTGCTTTGCTCGCTGTGTCTCTTGGGGAGCGATTTTGGAGGGGCATCCCAGAGCGATTTGGTTTGAAGGGGACCTTCAAAGGCCAGCCTGCCTTCCGTGGGCAGGGACACCTTCCACTGTCCCCGGTTGCTGCGAGTCCCGTCCAGCCCGGCCTGGAACACTTGCAGGGATGGGGCAGGCTCTGCTTCCCTGTGCAGTGTGCTCTAATGTCTCTCCACTGGCTTCCTGAAAAATGTCGTCAGCGTGTTTTGTTGGACGCCGGTAAGCAGGACCCGGGTGAAGAGGACATTCTCTGAGGTGCTGGGAGAAGGAGGACTCGTGCGGGCACCTCCAGAGACAGCGGGAACGGGAGCGTGCTGCGGAGAAGGAAAGTTCCAGGGGGTGGGTGCCGAGAAATTTGTCCTTCCCTCGCCCTGTGCTCTGCACTTAGCAATGGGTCAAGTGCAGAAGTTTCCTGGGGACCCTGGGAAATGATGCCGGGTCTGCTAAGAAAAGTGGGGCCAAAGGGGCAGGACCTGGGTCTGCGAGCGTGGGAGAAACAAGGGCCGGGTCATCCTCTGCCTCCGGGAGGGAGGGCAGCAGGAAAGGCCACGGACTAAAGCACTGAAGTGCCGTTCCCCAGGGAGCCCCTGCCCCGCACTGAACTTGCTTCTGCACTTGCTGTCCCTTTCCCAGCGGAGCCGAAGCGTCGGGTGCGGGTGCCGGGGGGATGGAGCTGCCAAGGACAAACTGGGAGGGTGTATGCGAGGGAAGGGGGGAGAAGGAGCTCTTGACGTGCTTTTTTTACTTCTTCATCCCACAGAATTGCCGTGAGAGGAAATACTTCAGAGGGGCTTCCCTCCAGGTAAGCCCTGAATATGCCAGGAGGTTTCAGCCGGGAGGAAAGGAGCTGTGGAAGAAAAGCAGCCTAAAAATAGCCAGCGGGGATCATCAGGTTTTCCAGCCAAGAAGCACAAGGAGAGAGATGAGGGAATCGGGTTCCAATTCCTAATGATTTGGTGGGTGCAGGAATGATTTCTGTGTGTTTTCCAGGCCCTTTTGATTCCTGGGATGATTTTAAAATGATGGCTTTAGCAATCAACTAAATCGGAGATGTTGTTTCTGAGAGGAAATGGTGCCAAATAAATGCAGAGTTTTGGGTCAGTTTTGGGGATGATTTGGGTCAGTTTTTGGGGTCAGTTTGGGGTCACTGTTTGGGGTGATTTGGGTCAGTTTTGGGTCAGCTTTTGGGATGATTGGGGTGAGTTTTGGGTCAGCTTTTGGGATGATTTGGGTCAGGTTTTGGGGTCAGTTTTGGGTCAGCTTTTGGGGTGATTTGGGTCGGTTTTGGGTCAATTTTTGGGGAGCACTGGGTGTTCCTGGGGGTTGTTGGGGGGCACTGGGTGTTTACTGGGGAGCACTGGGTGTTGCTGGGGGGTGTTGAGGAGCACTGGGTGTTACTGGGGTGCACTGGGGAGCACTGGGTGTTGCTGGGGGTTGTTGGGGAGCACTGGGAGAGAAAATGAAAAATAAAGAGAATAAAAAATAAACGAAATAAAAAAGGAAATATAAAAAACAAAATAAAATTAAAAAAAAAGGCAAAAAACCTAAAAAGGAAATAAAATGAAAATGAAATAAAAGAGAAAAAAAAAACAAAAAAAGAAACCCCTTCTTGGGCACCCCGTTTCCTCTCCTCCCGGCCCCCGACCCGTAAATTGCGGGGTCATCACCCCTAAAATGTGAGACGGGGACCCCAAAATGCGGGTGGGGGAACCCCAGGGAGCCGAAAACGCGGAGGGGGAGCCGCAGTAAGAAAGCGAAGCCGGGCGGTCGGGCGGCGGGGTGGGGGGGCAGGCAAGGTGGCGACGCCGGCGCGTGCGCAGTCGTTGGCAAGACGCCGGCGATCACGTGGTAAGTAAGGGCAGCCAGGAGATGGGCCCGGCGACGCATGCGCAGTGGCTGTCGTGGCGGTGCAGCGCTCCCTGCTCGAGTTAAGGGCCGGTTCCGGCGGCAGGGCGGGACTCGCGGTCTCCCGTCTCTCCCGGGGTGTGTGTGGGGGGAATAACACGAAGATTTTTTGGGGCGAAAGCGCAGAAATTAGCGAGGAGGGCCGGTAATTTGGGTAAACTCGGTCACCGGAAGTAGAGAGCGACCGGAAGTCCTCCAAAGCCCCGGCCCGGAAGTCCGCCAAGCCCACAGTAAAGATGGCGCCGCCAGGACCGGAACGACCACACTAAAGATGGCGGCCCCGGCCCGGAAGTCCGCAAAACCCACAGTAAAGATGGCGCCGCCAGGACCGGAACGACCACACTAAAGATGGCGGCCCCGGCCCGGAAGTTCGCCCCGACGCCACACTCAAGATGGCGCCGCCACGACCGGAACTTAGCCGAGGCCACACTAAAGATGGCGCCGCGGCCCCCGCTCGCCCCGCTCCGCTCCCGCTCCCGCCCCCGCTCCCGCTCCCGCTCCCGCTCCCGCCGTGCCCTGGAGATGCTATCGGGGCTGCGCCGCCACCTTCCCCCCCCCCCGGAAGCGACCCACGGCGGCAGATCCGACGGAGATCGTCCCCGGGGTAAGCTGGGCGCGGCGGGTGGGCGCGGCCGCTCTTCTGCCTCTCCCGCGGCCATCGGGGACGGCAGGCCGGGGAAGCGACAGGCAAGTTTCCCGCCTCTGCGGAGAAACTCGCACCTGCGTGCCGCCGCAGGGCCGGGTTCGGATGTGCCCTGGCATTGCACACGCACCACACCCCCCCGCGGGGAGGGTCTGCGCTGCCTCGGGGACCCTGTCTGTGCTGCCGGGAGAGATAAATCCTTTGGGAAGCTGGGCTGGAAACAGCAACTCTGTGAACTGCTCAGCTTTTCCTAGGCAAGGGCAGGTTTTAGGGAAGAAAGGCCCGGACGCGCGAAAGGCGCCGCGGGTCTCGCCAAGGGGGGGGGGGCGCGCGGCTGCAGCGCCGCGCGCGGCTGCAGTGCCGCTCCCGGCCGTGTCCGCCAGGCGGCGGCTGTGAGGCAGGGCCCGGCGCTCGGGGGCGCTCTCGCAAGCGACGCTTGCCCTGGGAAAGCGGCGGGCTTTGGGCACTGCCGGCCTTCCCCCGCAGTGCCCGGGCTGGCCCAGCGCCTGGCAAAACCTCGTAGGAAAAAGGCAAGCAACACCTGCGGTGGTTCTGCCCTTTCTTTAGCCAGGGACTGGAACACAGACAAAATCAAGGGGCTCTTTGACCTGGGCAGGCTCCCAGCATTTTTCAGCCTTCCTTAGCAGGGCATTCTCACCCTCTGAAAAGCTGAAAGGCTTTAACAGCTGGAGATGCGCCTGCAGCTGTGCAGATTAATGGAGTTTCTTTGAGGAAACGAAGGGGAGGTTTTCCTGTTGTGAGCCTAAATACCGAGTCTACTCTGCTTTTTCAATCAGGTGACGAAGCTTATGGAAAAAAAGACCAAAGGCCTCGAGGTGAGCACATTCTACCGGGTTCAGCTTTTCTGGGGTCGGTTTGGGAAAATCACGTGAAATTCTAAAAAGCCTCTCTCCGTGTTTTCTAGTTGTTTTTTCAGCCTTGGTCTAAGTTTCGTGTAGAAAAGGGCATAGAATTATTAGAACAGACCAACTAGACTTTCTCGGGAGAGATGGAAGAAAAGGCTGCTGATTGCAGTTCTGCTTTTCTTGTCTTCCCTTCGACCGTCATTTTCTCTCCCCTGCTGTTCAAATAGGCAGCAATTAATTGCTCTGCTGAAGAGTTTGCTGTACTACGTGTCTGTCAAATTGATGCCTTCAACTCAAGATAGCACCTGCTCCTTAGTTACAAAAAGTTCCCAGGACCTTTCGGCGGTTGCCATAACATCCTCCTGCTGTGTTTGGGAGGAGCCACCAGTGGTTTTCTCGTCGGTAACAGAACCGTCGTGCAGATCTGGGCATGCTGTGGCAATCTAGTCTGAAAGAGAGGACCCGTGATAACTAAGTTTGCCTTTTGGTTCAGGGGACTTCTTCCCAGGATGTTATTCTTGCAACCCGGGGCACATGGAGGTATCTCACATGGTCAGGTGGAGCCATCCAAACTGAGTCTCGGTGAGTGCTTTTTGTGTGACTGGCGCTGTGAAGCTGTCTGTGGGAATACCCGGGCTATTGCTCGGTGGGTCCTAATTAAGGGTCTTTTTCACTACGTGTTTCCAGGCTCCTCCTTCCCTCGCTCGCCCGTGGGTGTGCCGGACGGCCTCCTGGCGGGCTAACCCCGTGGCTTTTCTGTCCAACGTGCTGTGCTGTGCTGTGCTGTGTGCGCCTGCAGGTAAGAAAAGCGGGGAGTGCAGTCCCTCTGCTTTGCTCGCTGTGTCTCTTGGGGAGTGATTTTGGAGGGGAATCCCAGAGCGCTTTGGTTTGAAGGGGACCTTCAAAGGCCAGCCTGCCTTCCGTGGGCAGGGACACCTTCCGCTCTCATCCCCGGCTGGATGCTCCCAGTCCCATCCAGCCTGGCCTGGAACACTTGCAGGGATGGGGCAGGCTCAGCTTCCCTGTGCAGTGTGCTCTAATATCTCTCCACTGGCATCAGGAAAAATTTTGTCAGCGTGTTTTGTTCAACGATGGTAAGCAGGACCCGGGTGAAAATGACATTCTGTTAGGTGCAGAGGGAAATAATTCTCCTTTGAAGCCAAATGTATTCAGATTTGCACGAGTCTTGTCTGCCTTATGTTTGAATTGCTTTCTATTCTAGGCAGTTGTTTTAAATTAAACTTTTATTTTGTGTCTCCCCCCCCAGTATCCTGTCCAAGACAAAGCTACCTTTCCTCGTGGGAATGGACCGGCCGGGCTTTGGCAATCTGGCCCCTCGAAAGCCTTCAGTGACCTCTTCCAACAGGGGAAGACTGAAGCAAGCGGTGCCAGAAAGAACTGGAGCTTCTGGAGAATAAAAGCTGGAAGCGTGCCCCCAAAAACCCCCCCGGGTGGTCAGTGGTCTGACTTGCACGGACCGGTGGCCTCGGCCAGGAGCGGTCCTGCGGGAAGCGCCTTTGCCCAGGCTGTAATTTTAATTTCCATTGGATGCTTGGCAAAGCCCCCTGGGGAGCCCAGTGCTGGCAGGATAGGAGCGGGTTCCAGGGCGGTCTTCACCCTGGTCAGCGTCAGGAGCTCATCAATCAACTGAGGCATCGGTGAGTGCTCTTGTGTGATGGAGGGAAAGCTTGTCTTGGGAAGACCCGGATTGACTCGGTTTGGTTTCTAATAAGGTGTCTCTTTCTCCGTTTTCCAGCCCCTCCTCCTTCGGTGCCGTGGGTTGGCGAGGCATCTGGAATGACTTAACCCGTGGCCTTCTGTCCAACGTGCGTGATGGTCGTGCTGGCGTAAGAACAAGCGGTGAGCAGTTCCCTCTGCTTTGATTGCTGTGTCTCTTGGGTAGTGATTTTAGAGGGGAATCCCAGAGCGATTTGGTTTGAAGGGGACCTTCAAAGGCCAGCCTGTCTTCCGTGGGCAGGGACACCTTCCACTGTCCCCGGTTGCTCCCAGTCCCGTCCCGCCTGGCCTGGAACACTTGCAGGGATGGGGCAGGCTCAGCTTCCCTGGGCAGTGTGCTCTAATGTCTCTCCACTGGCATCCTGAAAAATGTTGTCAGCGTGTTTTGTTGGACGCCGGTAAGCAGGACCCGGGTGAAGAGGACATTCTCTGAGGTGCTGGGAGAAGGCGGACTCGTGCGGGCACCTCCAGAGACAGCGGGAACGGGAGCGTGCTGCGGAGAAGGAAAATTCCAGGGGGTGGGTGCCGAGAAATTTGTCCTTCCCTCGCCCTGTGCTCTGCACTCAGCAATGGGTCAAGTGCAGAAGTTTCCTGGGGACCCTGGGAAATGATGCCGGGTCTGCCAAGAAAAGTGGGGCCAAAGGAGCAGGACCTGGGTCTGCGAGCGTGGGAGAAACAAGGGCCGGGTCATCCTCTGCCTCCGGGAGGGAGGGCAGCAGGAAAGGCCACGGACTAAAGCACTGAAGTGCCGTTCCCCAGGGAGCCCCTGCCCAGCACTGGACTTGCTTCTGCACTTGCTGTCCCTTTCCCAGCGGAGCCGAAGCGTCGGGTGCGGGTGCCGGGGGGATGGAGCTGCCAAGGGCAAACTGGGAGGGTGTATGCGAGGGAAGGGGGTAGAAGGAGCTCTTGACGTGCTTTTTTTACTTCTTCATCCCACAGCATTGCCGCGAGAGGAAATACCTCAGAGGGGCTTCCCTCCAGGTAAGCCCTGAATATGCCAGGAGGTTTCAGCCGGGAGGAAAGGAGCTGTGGAAGAAAAGCAGCCTAAAAATAGCCAGCGGGGATCATCAGGTTTTCCAGCCAAGAAGCACAAGGAGAGAGATGAGGGAATCGGGTTCCAATTCCTAATGATTTGGTGGGTGCAGGAATGATTTGTGTGTGTTTTCCAGTCCCTTTTGATTCCTGGGATGATTTTAAAATGATGGCTTTAGCAATCAACTAAATCGGAGATGTTGTTTCTGAGAGGAAATGGTGCCAAATAAATGCAGAGTTTTGGGTCAGTTTTGGGGATGATTTGGGTCAGTTTTTGGGGTCAGTTTGGGGTCACTGTTTGGGGTGATTTGGGTCAGTTTTGGGTCAGCTTTTGGGATGATTGGGGTCAGTTTTGGGTCAGCTTTTGGGATGATTTGGGTCAGGTTTTGGGGTCAGTTTTGGGTCAGCTTTTGGGGTGATTTGGGTCGGTTTTGGGTCAATTTTTGGGGAGCACTGGGTGTTCCTGGGGGTTGTTGGGGGGCACTGGGTGTTTACTGGGGAGCACTGGGTGTTGCTGGGGGTTGTTGAGGAGCACTGGGTGTTACTGGGGTGCACTGGGGAGCACTGGGTGTTGCTGGGGGTTGTTGGGGAGCACTGGGTGTTACTGGGGAGCACTGGGGAGCACTGGGTGTTGCTGGGTGTTACTGGGGAGCACTGGGAGAGAAAATGAAAAATAAAGAGAATAAAAAATAAACGAAATAAAAAAGGAAATATAAAAAACAAAATAAAATTAAAAAAAAAAGGCAAAAAACCTAAAAAGGAAATAAAATGAAAATGAAATAAAAGAGAAAAAAAAAAAAAAAAAAAAGAAACCCCTTCTTGGGCACCCCGTTTCCTCTCCTCCCGCCCCCCGACCCGTAAATTGCGGGGTCATCACCCCTAAAATGTGAGACGGGGACCCCAAAATGCGGGTGGGGGAACCCCAGGGAGCCGAAAAAGCGGAGGGGGAGCCGCAGTAAGAAAGCGAAGCCGGGCGTTGTTTGGTCGGGCTCTGGCTCTCTGGTTCTTGGTGGGGGGGCGGCAAGGTGGCACGCCGGCGCGTGCGCCGTCGTTGGCAAAGACGCCGGCGATCAGTGGTAAGTAAGGGCCGCCAGAGTGGGCCCGGCGACGCCATTGCGCAGTGGATGTCGTGGCGGTGCCGCCGCCCCTGCTCTCGTTAAGGGCGTTCCGGCGGCAGGGCGGACTCGCGTCTCCCGTCCTCGGGGTGTGTTGTGGGGGAATAAACGCAGATTTTTTGGGTGCGGGGACGAGCGAACGCCAGAACTCGGAGAGGAGGGCCGGTAATTGGGTAAACTCGGTCACCTGAAGTAACGTAAGACGAGACCGGAAAGTCCTCCAAAGGCCCCGGCCCGGAAGTCCGCCAAGCCCACAGTAAAGATGGCGCCGCCAGGACCGGAACGACCACACTAACGATGGCGGCCCCGGCCCGGAAGTCCGCCAAGCCCACAGTAAAGATGGCGCCGCCAGGACCGGAACGACCACACTAAAGATGGCGGCCCCGGCCCGGAAGTTCGCCCCGACGCCACACTCAAGATGGCGCCGCCACGACCGGAACTTAGCCGAGGCCACACTAAAGATGGCGCCGCGGCCCCCCGCTCGCCCCGTTCCGCTCCGCTCCCGCTCCCGCCCCCGCTCCCGCTCCCGCTCCCGCCGTGCCCTGGAGATGCTATCGGGGCTGCGCCGCCGCCTTCCCCCCCCCCCCCGGAAGCGACCCACGGCGGCAGATCCGACGGAGATCGTCCCCGGGGTAAGCTGGGCGCGGCGGGTGGGCGCGGCCGCTCTTCTGCCTCTCCCGCGGCCATCGGGGACTGCAGGCCGGGGAAGCGACAGGCAAGTTTCCCGCCTCTGCGGAGAAGCTCGCACCTGCGTGCCGCCGCAGGGCCGGGTTCGGATGTGCCCTGGCATTGCACACGCACCACCCCCCCCCGCGGGGAGGGTCTGCGCTGCCTCGGGGACCCTGTCTGTGCTGCCGGGAGAGAGAAATCCTTTGGGAAGCTGGGCTGGAAACAGCAACTCTGTGAACTGCTCAGCTTTTCCTCGGCAAGGGCAGGTTTTAGGGAAGAAAGGCCCGGACGCGCGAAAGGCGCCGCGGGTCTCGCCAAGGGGGGGTGGGGCGCGCGGCTGCAGCGCCGCGCGCGGCTGCAGTGCCGCTCCCGGCCGTGTCCGCCAGGCGGCGACTGTGAGGCAGGGCCCGGCGCTCGGGGGCGCTCTGGCAAGCGACGCTTGCCCTGGGAACGCGGCGGGCTTTGGCCACTGCCGGCCTTCCCCCGCAGTGCCCGGGCTGGCCCAGCGCCTGGCAAAACCTCGTAGGGAAAAGGCAAGCAACACCTGCGGTGTTTCTGCCCTTTCTTTAGCCGGGGACTGGAACACAGACAAAATCAAGGGGCTCTTTGACCTGGGCAGGCTCCCAGCATTTTTCAGCCTTCCTTAGCAGGGCATTCTCACCCTCTGAAAAGCTGAAAGGCTTTAACAGCTGGAGACGCGCCTGCAGCTGTGCAGATTAATGTAGTTTCTTTTAGGAAACGAAGGGGAGGTTTTCCTGTTGTGAGCCTAAATACCGAGTCTATTCTGCTTTTTCAATCAGGTGACGAAGCTTATGGAAAAAAAGACCAAAGGCCTCGAGGTGAGCACATTCTACCGAGTTCTGCTTTTCTGGGATCGGGTTGGGAAAATCACGTGAAATTCTAAAAAGCTTCTCTCCATGTTTTCTAGTTGTTTTTTCAGCCTTGGTCTAAGTTTCATGTAGAAAAGGGCATAGAATTATTAGAACAGACCAACTAGACTTTCTCGGGAGAGATGGAAGAAAAGGCTGCTGATTGCAGTTCTGCTTTTCCTGTCTTCCCTTCGACCGTCATTTTCTCTCCCCTTGCTGTTCAAATAGGCAGCAATTAATTGCTCTGCTGAAGAGTTTGCTGTACTAAGTGTCTGTCAAATTGATGCCTTCAACTCGAGATAGCACCTGCTCTTTAGTTACAAAAAGTTCCTCACAGGAAATTTTCAGGCGTGCCCATAAATCTCCTGGCTGTTTGTTTGGGAGAACAGGGTTTTCTCGTCTGTAACAGCATAGTCGTGGCATTTGCTATGGAATGCTGGTGGCAATCTAGTCAGAAGAGGACCCCGTGCTTCACTAATTTTGCCTTTTTGTTGTTGGGGGTGACTTCTTCTCAGGGATGTTATTCTTGACACCCCGGGGCAAATGGAGGTATTCACCTGGTCAGCGTCAGGAGCCATCCTACCTGAGGCCTCGGTGAGTGCTTTTTGTGTGACTGGACAGTGAAGCTGTGTGAATGACCTGGCTAGTGCTCGGTGTACTCCTAATTAAAGTGTCTTTTACTCCGTGTTCCCAGGCTCCCTCCTTCCCTTCGGTCGCCGTGGGTGTGCCGGACGCCTCTGGCAGGGCTAACCCCGTGGCTTTTCTGTCCAACGTGCTGTGCTGTGTGTGCCTGCAGGTAAGAAAAGCTGGGAGCGCAGTCCTTCTGCTTTGCTTGCTGTGTCTCTTGGGTAGTGATTTTGGAGGGGAATCCCAGAGCGATTTGGTTTGAAGGGGACCTTCAAAGGCCAGCCTGCCTTCCGTGGGCAGGGACACCTTCCGCTCTCATCCCCGGCTGGATGCTCCCAGTCCCGTCCAGCCTGGCCTGGAACACTTGCAGGGATGGGGCAGGCTCAGCTTCCCTGTGCAGTGTGCTCTAATGTCTCTCCACTGGCATCAGGAAAAATTTTGTCAGCGTGTTTTGTTCGACGATGGTAAGCAGGACCCGGGTGAAGAGGACATTCTGTTAGGTGCAGAGGGAAATAATTCTCCTTTGAAGCCAAATGGATTCAGATTTGCACGAGTCTTGTCTGCCTTATGTTTGAATTGCTGTCTATTCTAGGCAGTTGTTTTAAATTAAATTTTTTTTTTGTGTCTCCCCCCCAGTATCCTGTCCAAGACAAAGCTACCTTTCCTCGTGGGAATGGACCGGCCGGGCTTTGGCAATCTGGCCCCTCGAAAGCCTTAAGTGACCTCTTCCAACAGGGGAAGACTGAAGCAAGTGGTGCCAGAAAGAACTGGAGCTTCTGGAGAATAAAAGCTGGAAGCGTGCCCCCAAAAATCCCCCCGGGTGGTCAGTGGTCTGACTTGCACGGACCGGTGGCCTCGGCCAGGAGCGGTCCTGCGGGAAGCGCCCTTGCCCAGGCTGTAATTTTAATTTCCATTGGATGCTTGGCAAAGCCCCCCTGGGTGAGCCCCAGTGCCTGGCATGAGCGGAGCGGGCTTCCAGGGAGGTATTCACCTGGTCAGTGTCAGGAGCCATCCTAACTGAGGCCTCGGTGAGTGCTTTTTGTGTGACTGGACGGTGAAGCTGTCTGTGGGAATGACCCGGCTATTGCTCGGTGTGGTCCTAATTAAGGTGTCTTTTTTTTTTTTGTTTTATTTTAATTTTTTTTTTTTACTTTTTTTTTTTTTTTTTTTTTTTGTTTTTTTTTTTTTTTTTTTTTTATTTATTTTTTTTTTTTTTTTTTTTTTTTTTTTTTTTTTTTTTTGTTTATTTTTGTTTTTTTTTTTTTTACTTTTTTTTTTTTTTCTTTTTTTTTTTTTTTTTTTTTTTTTTTTTTTTTTTTTTTTTTTTCTTTTTTTTCTTTTTATTTTATTTTTTTTTTTTTTTTACTCCGTGTTCCCAGGCTCCCTCTTTTCCTTCGGTCGCCGTGGGTGTGCCGGACGCCTCTGGCAGGACTAACCCTGTGGCTTTTATGCCCAACGTGCTGTGCTGTGCTGTGTGTGCCTGCAGGTAAGAAAAGCTGGGAGTGCAGTCCCTCTGCTTTGATTGCTGTGTCTCTTTGGTAGTGATTTTGGAAGCGGTGCCCGCGCAGAGCGAGGCGTTGGCCGGGCCGGCGCCTGAAGCGCTCGGGGCCGCCAGGCAGGGCAGTGCTCGGCTGGTGGTTGCCTCGCAGAGAGAAGAGCCCGGCCCTGGGAAGGCAGGGGCCTGGGCTCAAGCTGCTCTGGACCGCTGTGGGGATGGGTTTGAAGTTTTGGGATCACTTGTTTCTGTCCCTACCTTCCCACTGAAAACAATAACTTAAGAAGTCCTCCTCTGGACTGGTCCAGAGAAATTGTGGAGTCTCCATCCCTGGAGATGCTTAAAACACTTTTGCTCAGGCAAAGTCGTGAGCAACCTATTCTACCTAATCCCGCTTTTTGAGCAGGAGAGTATGGACTAGATGATCTCCAGAGGTATTGTCCAACCCCCACCATTCTGTCCTTCTGTAAAGGGGCTTTGCACTGCCCTTTGGAACTGGAATCTGTTGATGACCTGTGTTGAGGTCACACTGTAGCTTGTTACACTGCAGCTTGTCACACTGAATGGCAGCCTGAATAATTTAATATTGAACTGTGATTAATCACAAGATGAAAGCTAAGATAGACTGGTAAGAGGCAGTGTTCTTTGCTGCAGCATTTCCCACCTGAGGTAATTTTCCTTTTTCTGAAAGTGTCAAGTACAGTTGGGCAATGTACTACATAGGAAGAAGGGAAAGAATCTCAAAAACAAATAAATGAACAAAAAAACCCCTTTAGATTTGCTTGTGCAAGAAGAGGATTGTTCTTCCACTCAGCCAGGTTTTGAGAGGACAAATTAATTGTTTCTCTGACAAAACTATACATTGGAGGCTGTTAATGATCCCATAGTCTGTGCTAAAGGTTTTAGCTGATTGTTTGTCATCAGCTTTTACTAAAGAAAAAGCAAGCCTTCTTGGCTGTGTGGATATTACAGGAACGAAATGATTCCATTCATGTAGATAATGATAACAGAGCCAAAACAAAAATATTGCAAGTGTCCTATGTGGAACAATATACAGAATTTCAAAAGGGATTGTAGTGGTCCGATATACAGAACTAACATACTTCCTGTTCCTTATTTGCTGATCAGGTCATATTTATCTGCCTGTCAGGACTGTCGGAGCACTGGATGGAGAGCAGGTCATATGAAGAGGATTAGGGAGTAAAAGGCAGCTTGTACTGAAGTGCAGGGAAAGTATAAATATTGATATATATTGGCACAGTGCCTGGCCTTAATGCTTAAAATCCTTTGGAGAGCTGTCTGCATATTTACTCTATTAATGATCAAATGCAAGGCTGTGTTGGGAAAGGTCTTCCATTTGGAAGTCAGTAGTTGAGACTGTCTTGCCTATGAAAAATAGGGAGAATTTTCGTTAGAGGATGTAGGATTCTGGCTGGTAATAGTCTTAATTCAAGGTATTTTTAGAGAATTGATTTAATACAAGCAGAACAAATGGCCAGAAGTGTAATGAGAGACAAGTTGAAATTAGAAAGTAGATGTGCATTTTGAATGTATTGTCATAGCAACTGATTAAATTCTCCCTCTCTTGCTGTTCTGGGGACCTTTTAAATGTGCTTTGGCTAAATAAAAAGTATTAGACTATTTCAGAGCCAAAAGGTCAGTTCTTGTTGTCTCTTTTGCACTTTAATTCTAGTACACTGATACTTGCTAACCACTTATAACCCTAGATGCAGAATGAGAACTTGGGTTATTAACAATAAAGAAGTAAACAGCAGAAAGACTTGACCTTTCTTTTGAATTGCCCTACAGTGTTAAAAAATACCAAACAAACCTCCTTCCCCAAAGAAACACCCCCAAAATACCCCAAGAACTCACCAAACAGAAAATCACCGACAACCAAAAAGCAGAAGTAACAAACATGAACAGCAAGTGGAGGAAGAGTTTGAAAGCGGGCTGGACAGAAGCAGAAGTGTTACTGCCCACTCTTAGGCCACTGTGCTGATTAAATGGGTGTTGTTAGGTTTAGATCAGTAGTTCGTTGTTGTTGGGTTTTTCAGTGGTGTTGATTTTTTTGTTGTCGTTGTGGGGGATTGTTTGTTTGTTTGTTTTACTTTGTTTTTTTTCTGTATTAAAAATCTGGCTCAGTTACTCTCTAGTTCTGGTGTGTTTTCTTTTCCAGGTGGTTGGTGTTTCTGCAGTGTTTGGCACAGGACTGGGGGAGATTTTTACCCAGCTTTCTAAAGCTGTAGATGAATAGGAGAGGTAAGGGGATAACTTTTGGTCCGTGACTCAGTGACCACTTCCTGAAGGTCCTGATTCATGAGTCTGCTCCTTTGATTTGAAGGAGTGTACAGTTGCCATAGCCAAGGTAGCTTAGGGTGTCCAGTATCAGCATAAAAAGCAGCAGTAAAAAGGAACTATTCAGAGATGAATTTTTGTGCTGTTCCATGAGAAAGTAAAAGCTATCTGTGCCAGCAAGTCTGTGAAGTAATTTTTTTCTTGTAATTCCATACCAAGTTTTGAATTGTTGCTGTTTTAATGAAGTATGTTCATTGATTTTGCATCCATTGGTTTCAGAATCCAAATCTGTCTTTCTGAAATGTCTCTCAAACATGAAAGCCTAGAGAAAACTTTTTTTTTGAGTAAAAAGGAGCCTCCAGGATGATCCTTATGCAATACAAATCATGTGTTTTTCAGACTGAATGCACTCCCTTTATTCACCTTTTCAGAGAGTATCGTCCAGAATACGAGCGCCTGAGAAAAACACTGGTAAGTGTTTTTAGCTGTTTTACATCTGAACAGTGTATCTGGGGTCACTTTTAGGCACACAATTGCCTTTATGTTGTGAGGGTCTAACATTTCATTTACTAGTTGTACTCACTGTGGGAAAACTCCTGTCCTGAAGGAGTCCACCATTTGCCTTTTTTTTCCTAGATGTGGTGGAGCATATCTTTACAAAAAAAAAGATTTTGTAAAACAGATGTTGCTCAGTGGTTTAGTGCTAATATTTGAGCTAATTGTGTGAAAATGATTGGGAAATAAGATTGTGTCTTCCATTCAGATGGATAGAGAGTTCTTAAAAATAAATTTCCAAAGGGATTTGTTGAGACTATCCCTGTATCTTCCTGCACCAGTGAAGAGTACTAGTTTGACTTAGTAAGAAAGACTGAATTGCAGTGCCAAAATCAGTAGCTCTGCTCACCTTGAGTTGTGGCTGTCCAAAGGACAGTTCTCTGCAGGCACAGCTACACAGAGTTTGGCTTCCCGGCGTTGCTGAAAACGTCCTAGAATCCCACCTGACTGGAGGTTGCTTTCCACGCTTAGTCAGAAGTTCTGTGAAACCTTAGTTGAAATGTAAGACCTGCATAGTGACTTCTGCTCTCTGACTGGGGGACAGGCTGCTGGGTTTGGGTGAGGTTTCTCTTCTCCTGATGTTTTAAATGTTCTCAGAATCCACAGGTAAATCTTTGTCTACGGGAGAAAGCTCAAAATAAACAAAAGAGAGAGCAGCTGGAACACTTGTGGAAGGACATGGGCAGCGTGTGTGTGCAGGGCAGCACAGTGGCAGGTACCTCCCCAGGAAGATAAAGTTTACTGCAGAAGTTTTCTGAAGAGTTTGCCTTGTGAAGTAGTACAGTGCTTCTTTGTCCTCACAGCAGAAGTGTGAAGGCAGCTCCATGTTAGAGGAGCGGGGCTTTAGTTCCTGTGGGGTTGGTCACACTCAGCTCTTCCTGTGTCAGTCACAGGTTTGGAAGAAACCCCACTGTGTAGCTAAAGCAGTGGACCTACTAGAAATAATGAAATACTTTAGAAAAGGTGAAACAGTCAGATCAGAATATGAGAAAGCTCTGCTGTTGGCTGCACTGTTCCTTAGATGAGGCGAGTAGGTGCTGATGGAGTCTGTCCTGTGTCTGGGATCCACAAGCAGCTTTCTGTCCCCTTAGAGCAGGTGTTCATTGCTGGGTTTCTGTGCAGATAGAAACCTTACCTTTAGCAAGCTGTTTTGTGTACAGCTGTTTCTGTTCCCTTCAAGGACCTGATGCTTCTGCAATGGGTCCCTCTGAGCTAATACTAACACGAGGAACTCTCGATGAAGAGCAAGAAGAGAGGGAGAGTGACGCTGATGGCATTGACCATGAAGGTAAGGGAATGAGGTCTAAAAGCTGCCTCTCAAGAAATCCCCTCTATATTTCATGTCCTGGATGGACTGTAAGGAGAGCCTAGAAAACAAGCAAACATTCAGTCACCTGACGTGTCAGAATGTGTAGCAGAAGCTCAGCTGCAATGGTCAGTGCAGGGATATCACTCTGTAACCTTTGTGAAAGTTCAATTGTAAATTTTCTATTCAAGTAATTAATAGGTGTATAATACACATAGACCAGAGAACTCGTTAGGCTTGGGGCATGCAGTGACCTCTGAACCTGATTGATGCACAGATGTGTCCATCATCTTTTTGGCCTTACAGTTTCTGCCCCTGGCTCTCTTCCCTTTTCCTGTGACTGTGGTCTTGGAGCAATCTTCTAAGTTGTTACAGTGTGATTTTTCTCTTCTATAGCTCACAGACTTAATCTTCATTCTTTCCCTGTTCCACTGATGGGTAGGATCACTTATTTCCTTTGCCCTGTAATGTAGCTGAAGATGGAATAGACTTTCTATGTTGCTTTGGCTATCCTGATTCTAGCTTTTTTTCGGAAACACAAGTAGAACAAGTACTGAAATAGCGCTGAACTTCAGCAGCAGCGGGGACTGCGCAGGAGAAGGAGGGTGGGCAGCGGGCCTGGGGCAGGCAGGGGGATGGGGGTGGGGGCGGGCACTTAAAAGATTTCGGCCAGGGAGCTGATCTCAGCCAGCACCCAGTCGGGGCAGTCTGAGTCCCCGTAGAAGCAGAACTGCTGCGTGGGGAGAGGCGGTCAGAGGCGCACTGCCGCTCTGCGTCCTCCCCGCTCCCCGCCGCCGACTCCCGGCCCACCACGTCGCCGCTGCTCCCCGGTCCCCCGTGCCGCACAGTCCGCCTTCGCGATCCGGAACCGCCCCGTGTGCCGGTGGGGGGCTCCCCGAGGGGCTCTGCAGGGGCCTTGGGGCCGGGACCCCGGGGGTGCAGCCCGACCAAGGGGCGGGGCAGGGGACGGGGTCCCGGGAGCGGGACCCGGGACGGCCACGGACCCGCGGGAAGGGCCCCTCCGACACGGCCCTCGTCCCTCCTCCTGGCCACCCGAGCACCTCCCGCCACCCCGCGGGCTCCAAGCCCCGCCAATCCGGGCCCGAGGCAGCGTCTGGCCCGCCAATCCCGGCCCGCCTTTCTCGGCGCCGTCCAATCACAGCCCGCCTTTTCAATCCGGCAGCGGTCCCGCAAGCTCTGCCCGCTCAGCCGCGGCGCGGCCCCTCCGAGCGGCACCGTCCCCCCGTTCCCCTCAGGTGCTGCTGGGACCACGGAAGAGCGGTGGGAGCTCCACGGTCACGCCCCGTCCGGGAGCTCTCCTAGGAGAAGGAGAGGGAGGCGGGGAGCGGGCGGGAGGGGCTCCGGGAGCGGGGCCTGCGGGACCAGCGGGGTTCTCGGGAACGGGCGGGCGGGGATTGGCTGGGCTGGCACGAGGGGGGCGGGGCTGTGCGGGCCGCGGGCTATAAATAGCGGGCGGGGGGAGCGGGGGGGGCAGTTCGGCGGCGGAGGTGGAAGCGGCGCTGGAGCTGCGGGAGCCGGGGCGAGATCGGCGGTGAGCTGGGGCGGGACTCCCGCGGCTGCCGCTCCCGACGTGCAGGTCCGATCCCGGCCCGCCACTCCCAGCCCGCTTTTCTCCGCTCCGTCCAATCGTAGCCCGCCCTTTCAATGGGGCCGCGGTCCCGTAAGCTGTGCCCGCTCAGCCGCGGCGCGGCGCCGCCCCCCTTCCCCACGTCCCCCTCAGGCGCTGTAGGTGCCGGCGCCTTTGCTTCCGGAGCCGCGCCTGCGCTGCCGCAGCCCCCGACAGGCCCTGTTGGGACCAGGGAGGGCGGGTGGCACAGCTCCGCGCTCACGTCCCGTCTGGGAGTTCTTCCGGGAGGCGGGGAGGGGGCGGGAGCGGCGGCGGCCCTTTCAACGGGGCCGCGGTCGAGCAAGCTCTGCCCGCTCAGCCGCGGCGCGGAGCCGCCCCCCTCTCCACCTCGTCCCCCGCGTTCCCCTCAGGCGCCGGTCTCGGCGCCTTTGCTTCGGGATCCGGCGGAGCCGCGCCTGCGCTGCCGCGGTGCCCGCAGGCGCTGTTGAGAGGGCGGGTGGGAGGTCCGCGGACCCGTCCCGTCCCGGAGTTCTCCCGGGAGAAGGGGAGGGAGGCGGGGAGCGGGCGGAAGCGGAGCAGCCCCTGGGAGCGGGGCGTGAGGGGACAGCGGGGCTCTTGGGGACGGGCAGGGCGGGAACGGGCAGGCGGGGATTGGCGGGGCCGGACGCTGCCGGACGCTGGGATTGGCTGGGCTGGCACGAGGGGGGCGGGGCTGTGCGGGCCGCGGGCTATAAATAGCGGGCGGGGGGAGCGGGGGGGGCAGTTCGGCGGCGGAGGTGGAAGCGGCGCTGGAGCTGCGGGAGCCGGGGCGAGATCGGCGGTGAGCTGGGGCGGGACTCCCGCGGCTGCCGCTCCCGACGTGCAGGTCCGATCCCGGCCCGCCACTCCCAGCCCGCTTTTCTCCGCTCCGTCCAATCGTAGCCCGCCCTTTCAATGGGGCCGCGGTCCCGTAAGCTGTGCCCGCTCAGCCGCGGCGCGGCGCGGCGCCGCCCCCCTTCCCCACGTCCCTCTCAGGCGCTGTAGGTGCCGGCGCCTTTGCTTCCGGAGCCGCGCCTGCGCTGCCGCAGCCCCCGACAGGCCCTGTTGGGACCAGGGAGGGCGGGTGGCACAGCTCCGCGCTCACGTCCCGTCTGGGAGTTCTTCCGGGAGGCGGGGAGGGGGCGGGAGCGGCGGCGGCCCTTTCAACGGGGCCGCGGTCGAGCAAGCTCTGCCCGCTCAGCCGCGGCGCGGAGCCGCCCCCCTCTCCACCTCGTCCCCCGCGTTCCCCTCAGGCGCCGGTCTCGGCGCCTTTGCTTCGGGATCCGGCGGAGCCGCGCCTGCGCTGCCGCGGTGCCCGCAGGCGCTGTTGAGAGGGCGGGTGGGAGGTCCGCGGACCCGTCCCGTCCCGGAGTTCTCCCGGGAAAAGGGGAGGGAGGCGGGGAGCGGGCGGAAGCGGAGCAGCCCCTGGGAGCGGGGCGTGAGGGGACAGCGGGGTTCTTGGGGACGGGCAGGGCGGGAACGGGCAGGCGGGGATTGGCGGGGCCGGACGCTGCCGGACGCTGGGATTGGCTGGGCTGGCACGAGGGGGGCGGGGCTGTGCGGGCCGCGGGCTATAAATAGCGGGCGGGGGGAGCGGGGGGGGCAGTTCGGCGGCGGAGGTGGAAGCGGCGCTGGAGCTGCGGGAGCTGGTCCGGGGTCGGCGCGGCCGCTGAGCCAGGGTGGGACCTTCGCGGCTGCCGCTCCAGGGAGCGGTGGGGAGCCATGGGGCAGCACCCGCTCGGCTGCCGATCCAGGGGGGACCGGGGTCGGTCCCCCACAGCTGCCGAGGCAGGGCGTTGGGCAGGCGGTGTCCCGGGCAGCTGTGCCGGCCAGCTTTGGTCAGTGCTCAGTGGGGGAGCAGCCCATGCTCAGGGGTGCTGCCCCGAACCAGAAGGATGAGGATGCAACCTCTCAGTGGGGCTGGTATTGAAAGTATTGTTACAAAGAAAAGTAAAAAAAGATGTTTCATTCTATTATAATTTTATTTTGCTTTTATTTTCGTCTTTGACTACTTGATTGTTTATTCTATTGTTTTGTTGCTGTTCCCGTTGGGATGGGTGGGACAGCTCTTAGAGATATTTAAGTGAATGACAAAGACTGATTTGTGACCTTGTCAACAGCCCCGGGCTGCAGAGATACCCAGGAGCAGATTTAGGCAGAGGCAGCAGAAAGCTGAGGCAGAGGCAGCAGAAAGCTGAGAACCTGGAGCTGAGGCAGCAGAGCTGGTGGAGACATAAAGACGGTAGGACTGTGGGCAGAACAAGAGTGGGGCTGGATTAGGGAGCATGGACCTGGCATAAGTACTGCAGGGATGGAGCTGGGATAAAAATAGTCAGGCCTGGCCTGGAATGTGGGCTTGAGAGCTGGGGTGGAAAACTCAGACCTTTAACAAAAGGAAGATGCTAGGATTGGAACATGCAGCAGCTTTACCAGGAGCTGACAGCAGAGCTGGCAGAGAAATAAAGGTTGTGGGTCTGGGTATGGGATGGGGAGAGTGGTGCTCGGAAAGGGACTGTGGAGGAGGGATAGGGACTGTGGCACTGCAGCAGAAATCACTGTATGATTGAGACAGGGACTGGCACCGTCGCTGAAACATCTGTGTGTCTGTGGAATAGGGATTGATGGGCAGGAACATGGACTGGGGGGGAAGAGCTGAAATCAGTCTAGGGCAGGGATCTGGACTTTGGAGTTGGGATCGGGTTTGTGGGGCTGGAGGAGTACCTGGGGGACTGGGAATGGGAATGTGAAGTTGGAGCTGGAAAGTCGCAGAGCTGGAGCCAAGCTGAAGATCCTGCAGTGAGAACCTGGAGCAGCTTCCCATGGCGGCGCTGGCAAGATGCAGAGCTACTGCTGAGAGAGCAGAGCTGGCAGTGCAATAAAGCTTGTGGGTCTCGAGCTGAAATCACTGAGGGGCTGGGGTAGGGACAGGGTTCTGGGCTTGGGACTGTAACACTTTGGGCAGTAATCAGAGCAATCACTGTGACATAGGGCCTGTGGCACCGTCGCTGCAATGGCTGTGTGTGTGATATAGGGATTGATGGGCGGGAACGTGGATTGGGTGGGAGAGCTGAAATCAGTCTAGGGCTGGGCTTGTGATTTTGGAATTGAGATCAGGTTTGTGGGGCAGGAGGAGCACCTGTGGGACTGGGATTGGGAGTGTGAGGGTGGAGCTGGAAAGTCGCAGAGCTGGAGCCAAGCTGAAGATCCTGCAGTGAGAACCTGGAGCAGCTTCCCGTGGCGGCGCTGGCAAGATGCAGAGCTACTGCTGAGAGAGCAGAGCTGGCAGTGCAATAAAGCTTGTGGGTCTCGAGCTGAAATCACTGAGGGGCTGGGGTAGGGACAGGGTTTGGGCTTGGGACTGTAACACTTGGGCAGGAATCCGTGTGGGGAGGAGACAGGGCCTGTGGCACCGTCGCTGAAATCCCTGTGTGTCTGTGGAATTGGGATTATAATTGGGAATGTGGACTGAGAGGCTGGGGCTGACATCAGCATAATGCTAGGATTGCATCTGTGGAGCTGGGAGAGTGTCTGGAGCTCAGATAGGGCCTGTGGCACCGTCGCTGAAATCCCGGAGTGGCTGTGGCATAGGGATTAATGGGCGGGAATGTGGATTGGGTGGGTAGAGCTGAAGTCAGTATAGTGCTGGGCTTGTGATTTTGGAATTGGGATCGGGTTTGTGGGGCTGGAGGAGCACCTGGGGGACTGGGACTGGGAGTGTGAGGGTGGAGCTGAAAAGTCGCAGAGCTGGAGCCAAGCTGAAGATCCTGCAGTGAGAACCTGGAGCAGCTTCCTGTGGCGGCGCTGGCAAGATGCAGAGCTACTGCTGAGAGAGCAGAGCTGGCAGTGCAATAAAGCTTGTGGGTCTGGAGCTGAAATCACTGAGGGGCTGGGATAGGGATGGGTTCTGGGCTTGGGACTGTAACACTTGGGCAGGAATCCGTGTGGGGAGGAGATAGGTCCTGTGGCACCGTCGCTGAAATCTCTATGCAGCTGGAAATGGGATTGTATATTGGGAATGTGGACTGGGCGGGAGAGCTGAAATCGGTCTAGGGCTGGGCTTGTGATTTTGGAATTGGGATAGGAATTTTGGGGCTGGAGGAGCACCTGTGGGACTGGGATTGGGAGTGTGAGGGTGGAGCTGGAAAGTCGCAGAGCTGGAGCCAAGCTGAAGATCCTGCAGTGAGAACCTGGAGCAGCTTCCCGTGGCGGCGCTGGCAAGATGCAGAGCTACTGCTGAGAGAGCAGAGCTGGCAGTGCAATAAAGCTTGTGGGTCTCGAGCTGAAATCACTGAGGGGCTGGGGTAGGGACAGGTTTTGGGCTTGGGACTGTAACACTTGGGGCAGTAATCAGAGCAATCACTGTGACATAGGGCCTGTGGCACCGTGGCTAAAATCCCTGTGTGGTTGGAATTGGGATTGTAAATTGGGAATGCAGACTGGGAGGCTGGGCCTGAAGTCAGTATAGTGCTAGGATTGCATCTCTGGAGCTGGGAGAGTGTCTGGAGCTCGGATAGGGACTGGCACCGTTGCTTAAAAACCTGTGCAGCTGTGGACTAGTGATTGATGGGCAGGAATGTGGACTGGGCGAGGAGAGGTTAAATTAGTCTAGTGCTGGGTTTGTGAGTTTTGAATTGGGCTAGGGTTTGTGGGGCTGGAGGAGTAATTGGGGGACTGGGAATGGGAGTGTGAGGTTGGAGCTGGAAAGTCACAGAGATGGAGCCAAGATGAAGATCCTGCAAGATTTGGAGCTGCTGCTGAGAGAGCAGAGCTGGCAGTGCAATAAAGCTTGTGGGTCTCAAGCTAAAATCACTAAGGGGCTGGGATAGAGCTGGGGGCTAGAATATGGACTGGATGCTTTGGTCAGGGAGTGTAGGTTTTGAGTAGAAATTACTGTGGGATTGGGATTGTATTTTTGTGCACTCTGGGGAGTCTAGTAATTATATTGCAAGCCATTAGAGGGAACTGGGAGTACTGGGTAGAGTCAGCTGTTCTATGGGGAAGGCCCAGGTGTTAACAATGAGGGGGAGGAGGGGCCAGGGATTGGGCTGAGGCCCCTTGGCTGTTGTTCGGAGTCAGGAGCTGTAGCAGGACTTCTTAGACTGTGACTCAGGTGAGTCTGTTTCAATTTCACCTTTACAGTCCCTTCCTACTGTCCCCAGTCCCTCCTGAGTCCTTCCCAGTTTCTCCCAAGTACCCCAAACCCCATCCCAGTGCAGTCAGTCCCCTCCCTGTTCCTTCCCCAGTGCCTCCACTCCTTCCCAATTGCTCCCACTGCACCCCAGTCCCATCCCAGTCCATCCCTTGTACCCTCAGTCCAACCAAGCTCCCTGCGCAGTTCCCTCCAGAACCTCCCCAGTGCTCCCAGTCCTTCCCAAGTTGTTTCAAACCCATTGCAGTCCCTCCCCAGTGCCTTCAGTCCCACCCCAGTTCCCTCCCCAGTGATCCCACTTGCTCCCAAGTGCCACCAGTGCAGCCCAGTCCCAACCCAGTGCCCCTGGTACCTCCCCAGTGCTCTCAGATCCATCCTAGTTCTCTCAGTCCCATCCAAGTACCTCCAGTCCTTCCCCACTGCATCCCAGTGCTCCCAGTCCCTCCCAAGTGCATTAAAGAGCCATCATCAGTGGACCCAGTCCCTCCCCAGTCCCTCCTAAATGATTCCTAGTCCCTCCCCAGTGCTTCCAATCAAATCCCAGTCCCTCCCCAGTCCCTTCCCAGTACATCTGCGCCCCATCCCAGTGGTCCCGGTCCCTCCCCAGAGATTCTCAGGCCCATCCCAGGCACGCTCTCCAGTCCCCTCCCCAGTCCTCTCACAGTCCCCTTGCAGTCCCTTCCCAGTCCTATCCCAGTCCCTGCAGTCCCTTTCCCAGTGCTCCCAGTCCCATCCCAGTTCCCTCCCCAGTGACCTCAGTCCCATCCCTGTGCCCACCCAGCGCATCTCAGTCCCATCCCAGTGCCTTCCTAGTTCGTTGTGCTCCTTTTCCCTGTGCATCCCATTCCCATCCCAGTCACTTCGCAGTCCCTCCCTGCTCCCTCCCCAGTTCCCCCAGTCCTAGCCCAGTGCCACCAGTGCTCCCAGTCCCACCCCAGTGCCCCCACTCTCATCCCAGTCCCTTCCCACTTCTCTCAGTGCAAGCCAGCGCACCCATTCCTTCCCAAGTGTCCTCCTGCAGTGCAACTCAGTCCTTCCCCAGTTTGCCCAGTCCCAGCCCAGTCCTTTCCCACTGCCCCCAGTCCCATCCCAATTCCCAGTGATCCCAGTCCCATCCCAGTGGTGCCCCAGTGTGTCTTAGTGCCTCCCCAGTGCCTCTCAGTCCTATCCCAGTGCCTCCAGTCCCTCCCTAGAGAATCCCAGTCCCAGCCCAGTTCCCCCAAGTGCCCCCAGGGCCTCTCCAGTGCCCTCAGTCCCGGCCCAGTCCCTCCCCAGTGCATCTCACTCCTATCCCAGTGCCCCCAGTCCCACGGTTCCCCAGTCCCTCCCCAATGACCCCCAGTCCCATCCCAGTGCTCCCAGTCCCCCCCCCGCCCCCGAAAATCTCAGTCCCACCCCAGTGTCCCCACTCCCAGCCCAAATCCCCCCAGTGCCCCCAGTCCCTCTCCAGTGTCCCCAGTCCCATCCCCATCCCTCCCCACTGCCCCCAGTCCCTCCCAGTGCATGCCAGTCCTTTTCCCCGATGCATCCCACTCCCTCCCTAGAACATCCAAGTCCCATCCCAGTTCCCTCCCCAGTGCCCCTGACCCATCCCCAGCCCTCCCGTGACCTCAGTCCCTCCCCAGGGCATCCCGGTTCTTTCCCCCTCTGCATCCCAGTCCCATGCCAGGCCCACTCCCCAGTCCTGTCACAGTCCTCTTGCAGTCCCTCCCCAGTCCAATCCCAGTCCCTGCAGTGGCTTTCCCATTGCTCCCAGTCCCTCCCCACTGCATTCCATTCCTTTCTCCCATGCATCCCATTCCCATCCCAGTACCATCCCAGTTCCCTTCCCAGCCCCCTTGCAGTCCCTCCCTGCTCCCTCCCCAGTTCCCCCAGTCCTAGCCCAGTGCCACCAGTGCTCCCAGTCCCACCCCAGTGCCCCCACTCTCATCCCAGTCCCTTCCCACTTCTCTCAGTGCAAGCCAGCGCAACCATTCCTTCCCAAGTGTCCTCCTGCAGTGCAACTCAATCCTTCCCCAGTTTGCCCAGTCCCAGCCCAGTCCTTTCCCACTGCCCCCAGTCCCATCCCAATTCCCAGTGATCCCAGTCCCATCCCAGTGGTGCCCCAGTGTGTCTTAGTGCCTCCCCAGTGCCTCTCAGTCCTATCCCAGTGCCTCCAGTCCCTCCCTAGAGAATCCCAGTCCCAGCCCAGTTCCCCCAAGTGCCCCCAGGGCCTCTCCAGTGCCCTCAGTCCCGGCCCAGTCCCTCCCCAGTGCATCTCACTCCTATCCCAGTGCCCCCAGTCCCACGGATCCCCAGTCCCTCCCCAATGACCCCCAGTCCCATCCCAGTGCTCCCAGTCCCCCCCCCGCCCCCGAAAATCTCAGTCCCACCCCAGTGTCCCCACTCCCAGCCCAAATCCCCCCAGTGCCCCCAGTCCCTCTCCAGTGTCCCCAGTCCCATCCCCATCCTTCCCCACTACCCCCAGTCCCTCCCAGTACATGTCAGTCCTTTTCCCCGATGCATCCCACTCCCTCCCTAGAACATCCAAGTCCCATCCCAGTTCCCTCCCCAGTGCCCCTGACCCATCCCCAGCCCTCCCGTGACCTCAGTCCCTCCCCAGGGCATCCCGGTTCTTTCCCCCTCTGCATCCCAGTCCCATGCCAGGCCCACTCCCCAGTCCTGTCACAGTCCTCTTGCAGTCCCTCCCCAGTCCAATCCCAGTCCCTGCAGTGGCTTTCCCATTGCTCCCAGTCCCTCCCCACTGCATTCCGCTCCTTTCTCCCATGCATCCCATTCCCATCCCAGTACCATCCCAGTTCCCTTCCCAGCCCCCTCGCCGTCCCTCCCTGCTCCCTCCCCAGTTCCCCCAGTCCTAGCCCAGTGCCACCAGTGCTCCCAGTCCCACCCCAGTGCCCCCACTCTCATCCCAGTCCCTTCCCACTTCTCTCAGTGCAAGCCAGCGCAACCATTCCTTCCCAAGTGTCCTCCTGCAGTGCAACTCAATCCTTCCCCAGTTTGCCCAGTCCCAGCCCAGTCCTTTCCCACTGCCCCCAGTCCCATCCCAATTCCCAGTGATCCCAGTCCCATCCCAGTGGTGCCCCAGTGTGTCTTAGTGCCTCCCCAGTGCCTCTCAGTCCTATCCCAGTGCCTCCAGTCCCTCCCTAGAGAATCCCAGTCCCAGCCCAGTTCCCCCAAGTGCCCCCAGGGCCTCTCCAGTGCCCTCAGTCCCGGCCCAGTCCCTCCCCAGTGCATCTCACTCCTATCCCAGTGCCCCCAGTCCCACGGATCCCCAGTCCCTCCCCAATGACCCCCAGTCCCATCCCAGTGCTCCCAGTCCCCCACCCGCCCCCGAAAATCTCAGTCCCACCCCAGTGTCCCCACTCCCAGCCCAAATCCCCCCAGTGCCCCCAGTCCCTCTCCAGTGTCCCCAGTCCCATCCCCATCTTCCCCACTACCCCCAGTCCCTCCCAGTACATGTCAGTCCTTTTCCCCGATGCATCCCACTCCCTCCCTAGAACATCCAAGTCCCATCCCAGTTCCCTCCCCAGTGCCCCTGACCCATCCCCAGCCCTCCCGTGACCTCATCCCTCCCCAGGGCATCCCGGTTCTTTCCCCCTCTGCATCCCAGTCCCATGCCAGGCCCCCTCCCCAGTCCTGTCACAGTCCTCTTGCAGTCCCTCCCCAGTCCAATCCCAGTCCCTGCAGTGGCTTTCCCGTTGCTCCCAGTCCCTCCCCACTGCATTCCGCTCCTTTCTCCCATGCATCCCATTCCCATCCCAGTACCATCCCAGTTCCCTACCCAGCCCCCTCGCCGTCCCTCCCAGTCCCTCCCCAGTTCCCCCAGTCCTAGCCCAGTGCCACCTGTGCTCCCAGTCCCACCCCAGTGCCCCCACTCCCATCCCAGTCTCTCCCCACTTCCCCCACTGCAACCCACAACCTCCTTTCCCTCCCAAGCGTCCCCCTGCAGTTCAACCCAGTCCTTCCCCAGCTTGCCTAGTCCCATCCCAGTCCCTCCTAAGTGATTCCCAGTCCCTTCCCAGTACAACTGAGGGCACTGGAGAGGCCCTGGGGGCACTTGGGGGAACTGGGCTGGGACGGGGATTCTCTGGGGAGGGACTGGAGGCACTGGGATAGGACTGAGAGGCACTGGGGAGGCACTAGGACACACTGGGGCACCACTGGGATAGGACTGGAATCACCGGGGAGGGAATTGGGATGGGACTGGGGGCAGTGGGAAGGGACTGGGCTGGGACTGGGCAAACTGGGGAAGGACTGGGTTGCACTGCAGGAGGACACTTGGGAAGGAATGGGTGCACTGGCTTGCACTGAGAGAAGTGGGAAGGGACTGGGATGAGAATGGGGGCACTGGGGTGGGACTGGGAGCATCTCCAGTGCCCTCAGTCCCATCCCAGTCCCTCCCTACTGCCCCCAGTCCCTCTCCAGAAGTCTCAGCCTTGCGACTTCTCTCAGTGCAAGCCAGCGCACCCATTCCTTCCCAAGTGTCCTCGTACAGTGCAATCCAGTCCTTCCCCAGTTCGCCCAGTCCCAGGCCAGTCCTTTCCCACTGCCCCCAGTCCCATCCCAATTCCCTCCCCAGTGATCCCAGTCCCATCCCAGTGGTGCCCCAGTGTGTCCTAGTGCCTCCCCAGTGCCTCTCAGTCCTATCCCAGTGCTTCCAGTCCCTCCCCAGAGAATCCCCGTTCCAGCCCAGTTCCCCCAAGTGCCCCCAGGGCCTCTCCAGTGCCCTCAGTCCCGGCCCAGTCCCTCCCCAGTGCATCTCACTCCTATCCCAGTGCCCCCAGTCCCACGGATCCCCAGTCCCTCCCCAATGTCCCCCAGTCCCATCCCAGTGCTCCCAGTCCCCCCCCCGCCCCCGAAAATCTCAGTCCCACCCCAGTGTCCCCACTCCCAGCCCAAATCCCCCCAGTCCCTCTCCAGTGCATGCCAGTCCTTTTCCCCGATGTATCCCACTCCCTCCCTAGAACATCCAAGTCCCATCCCAGTTCCCTCCCCAGTGCCCCTGACCCATCCCCAGCCCTCCCGTGACCTCAGTCCCTCCCCAGGGCATCCCCGTTCTTTCCCCCTCTGCATCCCAGTCCCATGCCAGGCCCACTCCCCAGTCCTGTCACAGTCCTCTTGCAGTCCCTCCCCAGTCCAATCCCAGTCCCTGCAGTGGCTTTCCCATTGCTCCCAGTCCCTCCCCAGGGCATCCCAGTCTCACCCCTGTGCATCCCAGTCCCATCCCAGGCCCACTCCCCAGTCCTGTCACAGTCCTCTTGCAGTCCCTCCCCAGTCCAATCCCAGTCCCTGCAGTGGCTTTCCCGTTGCTCCCAGTCCCTCCCCACTGCATTCCGCTCCTTTCTCCCAGGCATCCCATTCCCATCCCAGTACCATCCCAGATCCCTTCCCAGCCCCCTCGCCGTCCCTCCCTGCTCCCTCCCCACTTCCCCCAGTCCTAGCCCAGTGCCACCAGTGCTCCCAGTCCCACCCCTGTGCCCCCACTCTCATCCCAGTCCCTACCCACTTCTCTCAGTGCAAGCCAGCGCACCCATTCCTTCCCAAGTGTCCTCCTGCAGTGCAACTCAGTCCTTCCCCAGTTTGCCCAGTCCCAGGCCAGTCCTTTCCCACTGCCCCCAGTCCCATCCCAATTCCCAGTGATCCCAGTCCCATCCCAGTGGTGCCCCAGTGTGTCCTAGTGCCTCCCCAGTGCCTCTCAGTCCTATCCCAGTGCCCCAGTGCCACGGTTCCCCAGACCCTCCCCAATGACCCCCAGTCCCATCCCAGTGCTCCCAGTCCCCCCCCCGCCCCCCGAAAATCTCAGTCCCACCCCCGTGTCCCCACTCCCAGCCCAAATCCTCCCAGGGCCCCCAGTCCCTCCCCACTGCCCCCAGTCCCTCCCAGTGCATGCCAGTCCTTTTCCCTGATGCATCCCACTCCCTCCCTAGAACATCCAAGTCCCATTCCAGTTCCCTCCCCAGTGCCCCTGACCCATCCCCAGCCCTCCCGCGACCTCAGTCCCTCCCCAGGGCATCCCGGTTCTTTCCCCCTCTGCATCCCAGTCCCATGCCAGGCCCACTCCCCAGTCCTGTCACAGTCCTCTTGCAGTCCCTCCCCAGTCCAGTCCCCGTCCCTGCAGTGGCTTTCCCCTTGCTCCCAGTCCCTCCCCACTGCATTCCATTCCTTTCTCCCATGCATCCCATTCCCATCCCAGTACCATCCCAGTTCCCTTCCCAGCCCCCTTGCCGTCCCTCCCTGCTCCCTCCCCAGTTCCCCCAGTCCTAGCCCAGTGCCACCAGTGCTCCCACTCCCACCCCAGTGCCCCCACTCTCATCCCAGTCCCTTCCCACTTCTCTCAGTGCAAGCCAGCGCACCCATTCCTTCCCAAGTGTCCTCCTGCAGTGCAATTCAGTCCTTCCCCAGTTCGCCCAGTCCCAGGCCAGTCCTTTCCCACTGCCCCCAGTCCCATCCCAATTCCCTCCCCAGTGATCCCAGTCCCATCCCAGTGGTGCCCCAGTGTGTCTTAGTGCCTCCCCAGTGCCTCTCAGTCCTATCCCAGTGCCTCCAGTCCCTCCCTAGAGAATCCCAGTCCCAGCCCAGTTCCCCCAAGTGCCCCCAGGGCCTCTCCAGTGCCCTTAGTCCCGGCCCAGTCCCTCCCCAGTGCATCTCACTCCTATCCCAGTGCTCCCAGTCCCACGGATCCCCAGTCCCTCCCCAATGACCCCCAGTCCCATCCCAGTGCTCCCAGTCCCCCTCACCCCCCCGAAAATCTCAGTCCCACCCCAGTGTCCCCACTCCCAGCCCAAATCCCCCCAGTGCCCCCAGTCCCTCTCCAGTGTCCCCAGTCCCATCCCCATCCCTCCCCACTGCCCCCAGTCCCTCCCAGTACATGCCAGTCCTTTTCCCCGATGCATCCCACTCCCTCCCTAGAACATCCAAGTCCCCTCCCAGTTCCCTCCCCAGTGCCCCTGACCCATCCCCAGCCCTCCCGTGACCTCAGTCCCTCCCCAGGGCATCCCGGTTCTTTCCCCCTCTGCATCCCAGTCCCATCCCAGGCCCACTCCCCAGTCCTGTCACAGTCCTCTTGCAGTCCCTCCCCAGTCCAATCCCCGTCCCTGCAGTGGCTTTCCCATTGCTCCCAGTCCCTCCCCACTGCATTCCATTCCTTTCTCCCATGCATCCCATTCCCATCCCAGTACCATCCCAGTTCCCTTCCCAGCCCCCTCGCCGTCCCTCCCTGCTCCCTCCCCAGTTCCCCCAGTCCTAGCCCAGTGCCACCAGTGCTCCCAGTCCCACCCCAGTGCCCCCACTCCCATCCCAGTCTCTCCCCACTTCCCCCACTGCAACCCACAACCTCCTTTCCCTCCCACGCGTCCCCCTGCAGTTCAACCCAGTCCTTCCCCAGCTTGCCTAGTCCCATCCCAGTCCCTCCTAAGTGATTCCCAGTCCCTTCCCAGTACAACTGAGGGCACTGGAGAGGCCCTGGGGGCACTTGGGGGAACTGGGCTGGGACGGGGATTCTCTGGGGAGGGACTGGAGGCACTGGGATAGGACTGAGAGGCACTGGGGAGGCACTAGGACACACTGGGGCACCACTGGGATAGGACTGGAATCACCGGGGAGGGAATTGGGATGGGACTGGGGGCAGTGGGAAGGGACTGGGCTGGGACTGGGCGAACTGGGGAAGGACTGGATTGCACTGTACGAGGACACTTGGGAAGGAATGGGTGCACTGGCTTGCACTGAGAGAAGTGGGAAGGGACTGGGATGAGAATGGGGGCACTGGGGTGGGACTGGGAGCATCTCCAGTGCCCTCAGTCCCATCCCAGTCCCTCCCTACTGCCCCCAGTCCCTCTCCAGAAGTCTCAGCCTTGCGACTTCTCTCAGTGCAAGCCAGCGCACCCATTCCTTCCCAAGTGTGCTCGTACAGTGCAATCCAGTCCTTCCCCAGTTCGCCCAGTCCCAGGCCAGTCCTTTCCCACTGCCCCCAGTCCCATCCCAATTCCCTCCCCAGTGATCCCAGTCCCATCCCAGTG